>NW_022280325.1:59033-103871 GCF_004355925.1 Anarrhichthys ocellatus
AGAGGAGTGTGCCCCCCTGGTCCGTGTATGTTTTGATAGTCTGGTTTATTAGGGCCCGAGCAACAGACAACGTCGGGCCAGCGAAGGCCCTATTGAAATTGTACTCGTTTAGGTCAACGTACGTATGGTTGGAGGACTTGCCATGCATGAAAACTCACCACATTTGGGGACTTGTCAGGCCTGGTAAAAGTAGCCATCTGAAAAAGAATGCATCTTTCTGCGTAAAACAAATGGCTCTCTAGCGCCCCCTACAAGTCGGACTGGCGACGCCCTCGGCCAGTATGTCCGATTTACTTGAAATTCAACACACATGTTCACTTGAGCTAGATCTACAAAAAAGCCAATCAGACCCCTAAGCTCCACCTACTTAGATTTTCCGCCATATTGAATTTAGTGTAAAACACATTTTTGCGAACTCCTCCTACATGCTGGGTCCGATTACTAACAAATTGGCTGTGGATCATTACTGGATATACGTCATCAAAAGTTATCAAAACCTTTTTGATAACTCTTTTCGTTTACACGATATGGACCAATAAACTTCTTAGGGTCGTGGCTTAATATCAATACACATAACTTCTCAACCGTTTGTCGTAAAATTACAAAACTTGCAGCATATGTGCACATCGTATCCTGTAACATACCCTTAGAATTGTTTTGCATTCAACCACTAGGGGGGACTACAGTAAGCCCGCGAAGTTGTGCTTTTTTGTCACTTTTTGCATTTTTCAGCCTTCAGACTTTAACGAACTCCTCCTAGAGATTTTAAGCGATCAACTTCTACTTTGGTCAGGATGCTCTTAAGACCTTTGTGATTAAAAGTTATCAAAATCGAGAGTTTTCATCGAAGAACCTTGACGTGGCGTGGCGGTCATTTTGCCTCATTGTTTATGAAAAAAGAAGTTCTTATAAGTTGTTCTAACTCCAAGGTACATTATCCAATCCGCACAAAACTTCTTTTGCATGATGCTACTTCAAGCCTAAACATACTTCAATTGAAAACAATTCAATAACCCATAGTGCCGCCTACTGGCTAAAGGAAATGTCATATTCTATACTTATATTTATACCTCCTAGCCAGGTGACTTGATGAGTTTCAAATTTGGTAAGGATAGCCTTAAGACATTGATGATGCATCATCATGAATTTTGTGAGTTTTCGTTGAACGCTGTTGCCGTGGCGATGCATCGTTCGCCATGAAAAAGGAAGCTGATGGTTTAGTGGGTTGGGATGCTCAAAAACTCATGGAACTTTGTACGTGTCACAGGTCATAGGAAGAAATAGTTTATATGATTTTTTTTATTGGCCGTTTTAAATTGCCTCTATAGCGCCCCCTACAATATTTCAAAAGAGCAGCCCCAGCGCTACGTTTGGCTACATATATGAAACTTGGTAGGCACATGTCTCCTATGAAGACTTAAAAAAAAGTCTCTTGGGACCATGCTCCAAACCCTACAGGAAGTCAGCCATTTTCAATTTTGTATGAATTTATACAATATTTCGACGATGCAGCCCTCGCAGTACGTTTCACTATCTATATATAAAATTTAGATGTATAACATTTGGTAAACAGATGTATCACATGTAGACTTACAAAAAAGCCCTTGGGGCTCTAAGCTCTAAACCCAACCGGAAGTCAGCCATTTTGAATTTAGTGGAAAAAAAACACATTTTTGCGAACTCCTACACACTGGGTCCGATTTCTACGAAATTTGCTGTGGATCATAAGTGGATCTAGATCATCAAAAGTTATCAGGATCTTTTTGATATCTCTTTGCATTTACAAGATATGGACCAATACACTTCTTAGGTGCGTGGCAAAATATCAATTCACAACTTCTCAAATTCCCAAAATATTCAGCATATGTGCACATCGCATCCAGTAACATACCCTGAGAATTGTTTTGCATTCGACCACTAGGGGGCGCTACAGTAAACCCGCGAAGCCTACTGGCTAAAGGAAACGTCTGATGTAACTCAGCTGGACTTGTTCCAAACGGTCCCAAACTTCACATGCTTGATAACACTCATGGCCTGAGGATGTCTACAACCAAATTTTCCCTAATACTCACAGCGCCACCTGCTGGCCAAAGGAAATCTGCGGTTTTTGACAAACACCATCCGATTTACATGACTTTTACACAATGTGGTTTACACTTCATATAGAGCTACATAATGCACATGTTCTGTAGCGCCAGGCAGCGGATACAGGAAGCATTGGACTATTTACAAAGCATCATTTCCAGCATTAGGCGGTCCACGCGGGATTAAAAACATCTCACTCGCGGACGCGCTGTCCAACGGTCGCGGACGTTCTCGGACGCGCAGGCCAGAGTCCCGCCGGCACCATGCGATTTAATATTGATTTATCCAAATCAACTTTTCGATTAATCTGTGGATGGTTTGATGCAATACAGTTCGTAATATAGTTTAATCAAAGTCATTTTTGTGTGTGCAGAAAATCCAATCGTAACAACAATGGGTGTTCTCAGGAAATGTGGCTCCGCCCGCTCAGCTCGGCAGCTTATTGACGGGTGCCGAACGAGTGCCGCTCGCTTGCCCCTGTTGTGACACCTGACTGACGCTTGCCACAGACTAGCCACTGAGGTGCCAGTGCCACAAGGAGGATCTCGCTGTCTCTCGTATATTGCCTGTTAAAGGTTTGGGTGTTTTGAAGTGGGGTTGTATGAAGAACCTCTCCATAGTCAATCTATTAGCTACAGTAGATGTTGAAACAGACAGGACCACCGGTACAGGAGCAGAGCACTAAACTGTTGAGGACGGGGGAAGCAGCAAAACACATTTTAGACACCTAAAAAATCAATATCACTTAATGTGTGCACTAGATTTAGAATATTTCACCGCCATAACTTACCATCAGTCAGCCCTTTCTGATGGAGAACTGAACTGAAAGTGAAACATATCTGTGATCTCTTCAAAGCCACCAGGCTTCATTTAAAAATGTATAGACTAGTTCCACTTTCAGTTCAGTTCCATGTCAGAAAAACATTCTAAATACAGCACTTCAATTTCTTTTTTAAGTGTCTAAAGTAGGCTTTGCTGCTGTCCACAGCAGCACATTGGTAATACACAGACTATGGAGAAGAACCCCACTTCAAAACACCCAAGCTCTACCTTCAAGGAATGAATGACTCTCTGTACCTCTGTCACATGTTTAATAGTTATTTAAGTGCAATTGTTATTGACAGAGCCTAAGAGACCATAGTTATTAGGATTTTGTTTCACAATCCATTTCCAATGTCTGAGTATTCTCACAATTATAACTTCATTGCTCTTTGAAAGGGTGTACTTGCACTATTATATTATCATTGTATCAGTGGCATAAAATTATCTTAATATGTCAATAATATTGTTTATTGCAATTATTTCTGGGACAATATATCGTCAAACAAAAGTAGTTATCCTGACAGGCTAACTACTAACCCTACATTTCTGCTTAATATACAATCCATTATGTGTGCATTGTGTCATTCTTACCAGACTGGGAGGAATATCAGCTATGCAGGAGGAGCTGGCTCAGACTGAAGGGGTCAGAGGGCAGAGGGAGGAAGAGAAGTGATAGTTAAAGTGTAAAATAATGGTTGGCCACATGTTTAACAGTATTATGGCGCTTTTTCACTGGATGTTTATAGTAACGTTGGTTAAAGCTGTAGACTTGAGACTAGACAGTAAAACATCACAGTAAAGTTTAGTTTGACTGAATGTCTGCGCTACATGTGACACTAGGGACAAACTATAATAAACTAGACAATAAACTGGCAAGTCGGATTGATTTCAAGTCGCTAGACAACGAAACTTACACGAGCGACTAGCACAAGCATTGTTGTGGTGGAACGTTTGCTAAGTTAGCTTTAAAGAAACCTTTCCACAAATGCCTTGTGTGTCATTTCACCGGTAACGTAACCGAAACACAGCACTAACTTAACGTTAGCTAGCTTTAAATTACACTTAGCAGGAGGGCTGAGAGACACATCAGGATAACACAACTGTAGCCAGCTTCATGTCCAACTTTGTCATAAAACTAATAAAAGCAGATAACATTACTGTACCGTTATTAGTGAAGTGCTCCAGCAGTGCTCTCAAACCTCAAGCATCCTTGTCAGATTAATGGGACGTGAGAGGTTCCGCGTGTTCTGCCCCTTTTCCTCCGTTCCGCCGCCAACAACAAAAGTACATCCGGTCCGACCCTTCAGAATAAAACGAAGCAGCGTTAGTCGCTATTACGAACCTATAAAGCTTAGTGAACCGTGTAAGTTTTGATAGTCTGTTTTACCGTTTAATCGAAAAAACGAAAATACAGAAATAACACGTTTTTTTCGTTTTCCGTTTTAAACCAAAAACGAAAAAAGGGAAAAGCACAGCCGTTTTTCCATTTTTGTTGTCTGAATCCAAAAACCAAAATACGAGAGAACCAACTCAAATAATGAGCCGATTTTGTTTTTTGCAAATCCCTCTTTTGTTTTTCATTTGAAGAGAGACGCAAAGCAAGACAGGTAGTACGAAATAAGAAAATGTCAAAATATAAGCCAAGGCAATAGAATGAGCGTATGCAAGAAAAGTGTTCGTCTATGATGCAAGCACATACCTATACCCTATGGAAGCCCATTTTTATTTTTTTTAGTTACCTTTTTTTTTTTTTGCTGCGGGAATGGGCTTCCATACATACCAGGGTATAAGAAAAAAAAAAAATATATATATATATGGGCCGATGGGAGTATGTTAGCAACAGTATTTGACTACATGCGATTTAATATTCATGTATCCATGTATACAGCAATAATCAACTTTTCGATTAATCGGTGCATTATTTCATGCAATACAGTTCGTAATATAGTTTAATCAAAGTCATTTTTGTGTTCACAGAGTTTTTGCTGTTAGCACTGATATTTAATTTCCACCGTATTCTGTTCCTTGAGTGATGGCAGAGCACAGCCTGTAAAGGAGAGTAAGTGTTACCATTTCTACCAGTAGATGGCAGTATAAGTGTATTTAAACCATACGATTTAGTTATAATTACCTGTGTCTTTGTCAGATGTATTTAATGCAGGTTATTTCATCTGATATTTGATATTTAGGGTTAATTTGCAACTTGGTTGTATACATCATGTATTTACTTGTTTTTTCATGTCATGAAAGAGTGAGCATGTGCAGTTCATGAAGCAATAAATAATGACAATTGAAAAATAAAGAGACATTTGGTTCATTTGTATTAAACACTAAGCATAATTTACCTGTCCTTCACTCTGGACGACACATTCAGGTAGATAGAGCATTTCCAGGAAGACCCACCTCTCTTCTTGGAGAACAGCTGGGGGGGGAGGACTCCGAGTTCAGTGACCCCACACTGACCCTGCTCAACCATGAACACTTCCAGGTCTAGAGTCCCAGTTTATTCACTGATTCATTTATTACAGGGCCAAGCACAGAAGCAAAGTAACAGATAGCAGGCATTCTTGTTTCTGTCTTGTTTTCTATTTTATGTCTATGGCAGCTAATACAAGCAATGTCAAGAAATGTAGGTTCACATCTTCAGTTCTATAAAACAGTCTAAACTTGATGGTAAAATTACATTAAAGAGGATCTGTGTTGCTTTATTGCATGATGAGGCATGGGATTAGTCAGAAGTAAATATATTAACAATGTACCTGTGTGCACAATGACAATAGTTTCCCTAGCACCATTATCATTTGATGTGATTCTTATTGGCTTGTTACTTCTCTTTTCATGTGTCAAAAAAATACTTTGGGTTGATGCAAATTTAACAAATCATGTGGTCATGTCAGTTGATTAATGTAGCTCATCAACACAACTCTGATCACTAATAGCATTTGGCTGTCATATGTGAATTCATTTGGCAGTGTTTTCATTGTTTTCACTTGGCTGTCCCGTTACCTATTTTTACCAAACACATACAGCTGCTGTCGGCCGTCAGGGTACGGAAGTCGATGGCGTAGTCTGTTTGCAGTCATCTGCCTTGGAGCAGTCCGATGAGGGCTACAGCTGCCTGCTGGACCAAAAGCACTGGATCAAAGATTTTAGTGAAAGTCTCAATAAAAATAGACAGCTCTTACAGCTCCCTAAACTCCAAGCTAATGGAGGTAAGTTGCTTATCGTGGTAGTGTATTATTCCTTGCGCCTGGAGCACCCCACACACCAAACTGGGATTGGCTTAGTACATTTGTGAGCAGTTCGTACGGTTACGACTGGAGAAACCACAGGGAAAACAGGATTTAAAAGCACGACCCAGAGAGCAGGATAAAGTGCAATAAAAGTCTTTATCAACAGGTTCGGTACACAGGAGATCCGTCAGGTAATCGGGTAAACAATACAGGCAGGGATGAGGCAAAAGCGTGGTAGAGAGAATCTGGTAGAGATCAGGAACAATTACACAAGTCAAATCACTGGAATGCTTTACATGGGGGACAAAGACTAACTGACAGAGACAGTGGGTCTCTCATTTCCCACTCTTCGATCCTTTGGCTTGTGACCCGGATATCGATCTCAGCGCTTAATTTTGAAGGACATCCCAATTCCTAAAATGCATCTCGAGGATCGAGGAGGCTCGAATACGATGTTGCCCAATAGTTGAAGGGTTTTTCTCTGCCCTCGAAGGATCAGAAATGTACTTTAAAGATGCCACCAGCCACAAAGATCCTGGAGGCAATGCTAAGTCTCTAAACACTTCAGTCTGCTATAACTTTCGGGGCCTCTAATGCCAACAGAGAACTCTTCTTGGAAAAGCATCTTCAGTGATCACAGAAGGATTATGCTTCACCTCACCTCCTTCAATAAAGTTTTTAAAAGGATCTGAATAAAATGCAATGGGAAGTGGAAAGAAGGAGAGTAAATTCTGCAGGGAAACGCCGAATCCAGCTCTGTTAAATTTTGGTTATACTTGAGCGAGGCATCACGGCGCAAGCATCACAGATCACGGGCGAGCTGCTCTCACAAAGGCATTTAAGCTCAATGTGATGTTCGTTACATTCTCTGAAACACCAAATTGTGTACAAACAATACACTGAAGAAGCAAGAAGTAAACTTATCTCATATTCATGGCCTACTTTACTGCCTTTAAACAAGCCCTGTAAAGAAAGAAGCCTATAAATGCATTATAAAGAGACAAATGTTGAATATCCTTTAACCATATGAAGCTCTTGCGTAAATTAAGTCAGGAAGACTATATATAGTCTTGAATGCCTAAGCCTGTAGTTTATTTCTCATACATCTGCCATTCACTCCTCACACATGCTTACTCATTATTTCCTTGCTGTTATTGTTTGGGGCTGTCAATCATGATAGCAGCAGTTTAGATCAGCTGGTCTCCTTTATCCAGCAAGCACAATGAAACAATGACATGGTTAGCCTCATTGTGCTGCTGTCTCTTTAAATATGACTGTCTCTCTATCTTCAGTACGTTCATGCTGCTGTTACTCACCCCTCCGCCCAGTCTTTGCAGATTCATCAGCTTCATCAACTCATCATTCTATCAGCCACCACCACCACCAGTGTCTGGACTCCACGGGGGGGGGATCTTGCTGCTCAGGGCAGAGGCCCCTCCATTACAAATCTCCCTGTAGAGTCCAAGCGCCAAAGACTGAAGACTTTATCATCACATATTTGTTTATAATAAACTATGATCTTTTCTTTATCTGACTTGTCTCTCCTGATTGAATTTGATTTGGCTGCAAAATATTTACTCAAATGTAGATTTTTAAGACCTCCGGTCTCTAATCTAATTCTCAGTAGAGTAATTAGTGAACTATGACAGTCATGTCTGAAAAGCCCCAAGTGTGCATGCAGCAAGCGCCGAGTTTCAAAAATTCAGAGGCGCACAACCAAGTGCGTGACAACTTGTGGAGCCTTCGCGCTCGATGCACGAGCTGTGATGATGTCATTGTCTGTGAGTATAGAAAATGGCTCAGGAAACAACAGGGGGTAAATCTCGTGTCTGCTGTGTGGTAACATTGTCCATTTGTGTGTAGCTTATTAGTGTGCAGTGGCGACTTGTACACAATGCCATGCTTAATGAATAATACAAAATTATATTCTAATCATTAACAGTAGGAATAATTACATAATTGTCCTAATATAAACTGTAATCAAGGCCCTCTCCATTACAAGCATTTGTAGCACTTTGTACACAGGACTGCTTCAAGGAATAAGACACACTCAAAGGGTTGAAGGTTCTGTTAGATGTTGTGGCTGCCTCAGTTAGAATTGTTTGGAGGCTGGGCCTGTAAAGACAAACACATGATTAGTTTGGCTATCTTTGCCCAAATGATGATTGAGGGTATAAACGGTTTGTTTGTGCAGTCAAATAACATGTAATGTGTATTGTGTTCAAGTCACTCTAGTGTACCTGAGCACCAATTTATAGTTCCGGAGGAACCATGTACTAATTAGAGGGGTGTTAGTGAAGTTGAATTCCCTGTTTGGGCTTTATATGACTCTATTGTGATATGTAACACAAACAGAGATCATGCAGATGATTGGCATTAGGGCGATAGGAATGTATTTGACCGTATTTGTTGTGGTTTAGGACGGTAATTGTGTTGTCAGGTGAGGGGCATAGTTACCTACTGTATATTGTCGTGGGGTTGAGGTCCTCGTCAGTGTCAGGTTATGCCAGATTCAATCTAGTGCTGTCCTGCCAGGACCACATGCTGCCCGTGGTCCAATGTATACGAAGATGACTGTCATGTTTTGTGATAATTGTTGGGCAAATAAACACCTGGTTGGTCTGCACCAAACCTCTGTGTCAGTCCTCTTGCTTCTAAAGTCCAGCTGCTACGGGGCCATCCTCACAGAAACCTTGAAAATGCTATGTACTGTAACTGGTGTGGCAGTGAGCATGCTTTGCTTTGCATTGTTAGGGACTGGCCATGTTGTTATATTGCTTGAGTGGATGCACCCGCTGTTGTGATTTTGTGTACCTCACAGGAAAAGTCCTGTCAAGTGATATGCTCTCGCTGTGGGCTGAAAAAAGAGCTCATGGCCATCATGACAGTTAAAGGTGCAACATTACAACCCTCTGGCCCCACGATCTTATTCTCGTGTTTATTCTTCCTATAGAGCCTTTCTTGGAAAAATGTAGGCAACTAAACAAGACTTTTAAAACAGTTTGCTTCTGTTCACTCCAATAGCATGTTTCCCTGCTTCTATGTTTGTGTGTAATGTGAATGAAATACATTATGTTCATCATAGAAAACATTTACAAACCTCGACTATAATCAATGTACTATCCTTCAATCTGAGCCGTTCTCCAGGAGAAAAGACACATTGAAATGTTTGATATAGTGGTGATATTGTATTTAAAATTCATGTTAACAAGCAAACAGCCACAAGTGGAAAAAACAACTTTATTAATATTCACATTTTAAGTCAAAACACCATTGAAGCCAAAGAACAACTTGAGATCACCATCTGTACACTTAATAACAAAGAAACCCCAGTGAGAATCACAAAAAGACATCTCACATGTATGCATGTTTATATAACCTTGACAAAATATAAATTGTAAGACTGTGGGTTGAACTTTAAAGACTTCTAAAACTTTTATGAAAATAGTCTTATCATCTATAGTGGCTAGAAATCCCTTAATGTGGGCCTTTGAGAGAGTCATTCGTATTTGTCATTGGTTGAGAGAATAACTTATGTTCACAGTAGTCTAGCGCAATGGTCCTCCATCATGCCCCATAGCCTTAACAGTGTGCAAGTTTTCATACCAGCCAAACACTAAGTAGTGGATCATGAAAGATATGACTGAGAACCTCTATTTTACGAAATCTCGACAGGAATTTAAACCTGTGGAAGCTGCAGGATAGAACAGCCTTGAATTACAAGCCTGCTGGAAAATAACAACAGATGGAAGGCTGTTGCCAAAAACATTCCAACTAGCCTATTTAATCAAACTGAAAAGTAATTTTCCTGTTATGTGCATGTGATATATGACAGAATTAAAATGTTAAAATCTATTTTCCCATATGGTGTATAATGCACAAGGACTCCCAAAATGAAACTTGAAATGAAAACTACACTGACCATTGTTTGTGTGATCCTGAGCACAACCCTGCCACAATAAGAAACATTCATGGGAAATTGGGCATTTTCATAGTAGTCAATCTTATAATGGTTGACTTTGACAGTTTTTGTAAAAGAGACATGCAAGAATCCTGACATTATGGAAATGTTCATTTTCATTAGGGACAAGCTAACACCTGGACATCATTCAAATTCAAATTAAAGTTTCATTCAATTATCATTACGTCATATCAGTGATCAGTAATTTTTCTGGCCTTTATGATTGATTTCCAAACAAATCAATTTGATCTAATGATTTCCATAGAACTCAATACAGCAGAGCAACATGAATTTAATGACATTCAACTTGCAAAGATTGTTCTTCATTCCCCAAGTCAATATTCCATTACATACTACATTCCTGGATAAAATCTTAAGAAATAATGGTAATAAAGCCAACAACACTGTAAATACATAAAGCCAATAACACTATAAATACCCACCTTTTTTAAGCATCCAAAGCATTTTTAGGACTCAATAGGAAAAATGGAGGAAATGACTAACCCTAACGTTATTGCATCTTAAAATCAGTACATAATAAACTAAATTTAACTTTGATTCACTGGCGGAATTCACTGAGATACCCCAACTGATTGTTTTTTTTTATGTTTCTGTCACTTCATATGTGCTTAAAATCCATTATGTTCTCAAAACGTTTGATCTCTTGCCTTTAAAAGACTAATGGTTAACCTGAGCAGTCCTCTCCTGCAGATTGAATTTTGAATTTAGACTAACATTAGGATTCTGCCTCAGACAGAGGGAAAGCAGTGCTGTTAGGTTACCATACCTTTTATATAGTCTGAAAAGTTGGGCAGCAAAGGCAAACTACTTCTGTGAATCTTATTGGATGTGTTCAATGATAGATGAGCAACTCCCCACTGTAGATGTGTGCTCATGACAAGCAGGCCAAGAAGGAAAAGGACATGTTCAGTAACATCCCCTAGACTATAAGGTAAAAAGCCTCTGAGGCCATAGTTCCATGCATTTACAGGAGAGGCACAGCTCCTCATCAGCCATGTCAGTAGTCAAAACATCTCATGATGGCGTCTCTGTCAAATTTGAAATTGAGGAAAGCCTTGGAAGACTGCAGTTCCTCGGAGTCTCTGCTGTGGACAGTCTGGTGACCGTTGGAGCTGCATGGAGCCACATCTGTGAAGAGAACAGTTCATTTACATGTCTGGTTTGTGGGAGATGTTAATCTTTACTCTTAGGAAGGTCGAAAACTATGTTGAAAGAAAGATTTTTTTTTATTCTCCACTCAGTTTGCTGTTGTCCTGGAATTCAACTAAATGTCCCCTTTCTGGACCACAACTGGTGCTCCTCATTCATTACAGAGTAATCTTCCCTCAAGGGCCACACCCCAAATTAGAAATTGAGTAATTGCAAACGTTAAAAATAATGTGTTACACTTGCTTCAAGAAGTCCTCTTACGTTTGACTAAATCGTGCCCACAGTTAAGCAGTTTCCACACAAATATGTTTTCTACCAGATGGTCTCCGGTATTTCACTCTGTAAACGTTTTTTACATAATGGTCTCATTTCTGACAAGAGGACAGCATTGTGATTCTTTTAAGGCATCTAATAACTCAGGAGCCAGTAACATATCTTACACTTTTGCTACACAGTTCAAGTGTGAATTCAACGCTGTCACATTAGCAGATACAGTGCAGCAGTTGAAGTATTTTATTAAGCCAAGTTAGCTTAGCAAAGTGGGTGCAGTCTCAAGGTTACACATGGTAACTCGACAAACCATATGTGAAGGACAATAGTCATAGTTTAAGAAATGATTTAGTCATTTACAAACATCTTGACTTGACAGTATTCAGGATATTAAAACTGAACAAACCATACCTCTCTCAAAACTGTCTTGCAGTCTTCTGGGTTGAAGTCTTTTATCTTCTTTCTGTAGAAATTGTACAAGAGTGCAAAGCTTGTAATTACACCATAACTTACAGAGCAGCACCATGCATAAGTGGATCATTTTCAAATTCTACATACAGTGGCTTTAAAACTGGTCCACTGGCAAAACGTCTGTAGAAATTTCCGGTATGTCAATTTCCCTTTTTGACTGGTGTTACGGTTTGAACTATTTTTTCTTTTTCTGAAAAGGTCAGAATCACATGTGGTCTCTATACTAACAACAGCAATCTGAAAGTCAAGGTTCTGCACTTACTAATATGGTTTTCACCTGCTGGTTGTTGGCTCCATGAGGGGAGTCCTGACATTTCTTCCCATTGCTTTTCAAATGTGTGTTCTATCGAAAAAAGAACACAAGTTATGAGGTTACAGTGATGTAGCAACCAAGAGAGTATCAGATTATATGTCCCATTTCAGGGGCTGTATCAGTAAAGCAGGCTGACCTGCACTCAACCCAAAATTAAATCACAAGGTGCATCCCTCGTTACACAGACCAAACCTAATAGGGTGCATTCCAATAACCACACTACCATACTATTTAGTATGCAAGAAAAATATTTAGTATGTCCACATAGTATATCAAATGCAGTATGCCAACAGAACCACATCATTTGCAAAGAGAAGAGATGCAACTCTAATGTCCCAAAACCGGACAGTCACCTACCCCCGGCTGCACCTTGAGATCCTCCCCATGAATATCGCAAACACAATCAGTGACAAGGGACAACCCTAACTGAGGTCTACACCCACTGAAAACATGTTTGACTTTATGTGGGGAATATGCACACAGCTCTCACTTGGGTTAAATAAAGACCGGATGACAATAACCCCGGTGCCACAAACTCCCACAGTAGCCCCCACAGTACTCCTCTGGGGACACGTTCGTCTGCCTTCTCCAAGTCCACAAAACACATGTTGGCTGGATGGGCAAACTCTGATCAGCCCCAACAGCCTTGCAAAGGTAAAGGGGTTTTGCTTTGGCGACCATCCTAACTGCAGCCCTTCTGGCCCCCCAGTACCTGTCTGCTGCCTCGAGAGACTTCTGGGCCAACCAAGCCCGAAAAGGCCTCCTTCTTAGGCTTGCCGGCCTCCTTCACCAGTTGGGAGTATCGAGTGCGTAGAGGTGAGCTCAACTATGTCTAGTTGGTGACGCTCCACCTCCCGCACCAGCTCCAGTTCCTACCTTGTTTCACGCCCCTCGAGCCTGTCTGTGATGCCAGAGGTCATCATAACTGGGCTGCTGCCTTTGCCTGTCGCCCAGCTAACATTGCAATCAACTCCAATGCCTAGCCTTGCAAGTAGTAGGCCCACAAGGAGGCGGCTGCACGTGGATCTTTCGCGCTGTGCCCGCCCAAGCCCCATGGCTCAAGACACGGCCACTAACTGCTCGCTGGCAAGCTCCCCTCCCAGGTCTGGCCCTGGTCTCACTTTTCCGGGTGAGTTGCTGCAGCTCTTTTTTGAGCTGATTCACATAGGGTCTATGAATTGCTCTCAAGGCCTTTTCACATCTGCGACAAAACGAAAAGGAAATACGGACTATTCATTGACAATTTTTCACATTGCCCTCAAACCTTTCACACCAAGGCCGACGTGAATATTCCATCAAAAATGTAAGGTTTGCACAAATTTAAATAAAATTCTTATTGTTGGTTTTAATTGACAACATAAACGACAAAAGGAAGGTTTGTATAAGACGGTTTTACACAACATGACACAATTGTGGCAATACTTTTGATCTGGAAGTTAGTAAGGGGCTAAATGTTGAAAAATTGTAACTATCTGATCACTATTGCATTGAATTTAGTGTGTCGGTGCCCATGCCTCGGGTTAATGCTGAACTCATCTTAAAGAAAAGACATTTTAAACTGTGCTTGACCCCATAACTACCCTGTTTTTTTAAATACAGTTTCTAACACTTGGACGGAATTATTAAGTAATGTAACTCTCTTCGTTCAAGGCTGTTGCTTTAAAGTGCCATGGACTGCCATGGTTAGACCACTTCTCGTTAGTAGCCATTTAGATTCTTCAGATTTGAGTAACTACTACAATTCCTCGCTGCTGATTGGATGCAATGGCCACAAACAGAAGTACTTCTTCTTTTAGATTTCCGGCAGACTGGCTGCCTTGCGGCATGTTACTGCCTCTGACAGGTTGGGATGATAAGATGAAATAAAGATAAAATAAAGAGTAAAAAATACAAAGCCTTTATGTTAGTCAACATTAATGAGCTGCAGTGTCCTATGTTTAGTTGAGACGTGAGAGGATGTTCTTGTATGTTAAATGACGTTTGAAATGATGTTTAGTTATTGTTTCGTGGGGAGAGAGTGGCGTTGAGCTAAATTAACGTTTGATAACGCCAGTCATGTAAATTGTTTTGCATATTCGGTGGCTGCACCCCGTCAGCCTACGCTGGGCTGCCCGGTGTAGATGACACTGGACTGCCTTCGGGTCCCCCACTGCTACTGGCCTCTGAACACCTTAAATATGGTGTTCCCTTTTACACAGTAAAAGGAACTTGCTGCAAAACCTGTATGGAATAAAAGATTAACGCAGGGAAAACACTGCAAAACAACTACTTTCATTTGTTGTACACTCTGAACTGCTATATAATACTTTTACATTTGCACTCTTTGTATTTGCACTCTTGCCACTTTGTATTGTATTGTAACTGCTGTAAAGCAATTTCCTTCGGGATAAAAATACTTATCATCCCAACCTGTGAGAGGCAGCAAGGCTCTACTGGAAAATCAAGAAGCAGCAGCACTTCCGTTTGTGGCAGACTGACATCCAATCAGCGACGAAGAATCAGTCTAATATGTAGCCACCTTTTCCGGTTTGAGTCAAACCTTATTGTAGTTGTGTCTTCTGTGTTTCTTGATATGTGGTTGTGTTTCTTGAAATGACGTTGTGTTTTGACCCTCAGGTCCACTATAATTACTGTTAATAATAACTGTTGGTAACATGTAGCCTAAAGGTTAACTGTAGCAGAGTAATCCTATCTTTTCTAACCTGGTTGAGCTCATACTGGTTCAGCTGGTCCAGAGTCTTCTGCTGCTTGTGTTTTGCCCAGCCGTCTCCTAGAAGTGCATCTGCACCTGTGAGGCGGCGCGATTTTGATCTAAAAGATGGAAGAAAAAAACGAAGTATACAAGGCGGATGGTCAACTGTTAGTGGTCCAGAAAGCAATATCTTAACTTCTGCTCAAGGGTTATTATCATACTAACACTGGTACATGCATGAACATATCAGTAACAGCTCTCCAGCTCTTGTTTGTTATTCTTATGAATAACAAATTAACAACAGTGGTTATTAGTGTGCGATTAGGTGTGATAAATAACAAAACTGCAATTTTATTCAGACCGAATGTGCAGATCCAAACAGATTTTCATTGTGTGACTGTTGAAAAGACAGAGTCTACAGTGGCAGCTAGTAACCACTGCTAGCAACCTGCTCCGGAGCAGGTTATGTGCTCAGCATCAGTTACCATGACGATCTATCCCGGTAAGAAGTGAACCTCCGTCGTAGGACTGTAAACCCAGAGTTAATCCTGAAGTTACCTCGCTAAACTTAAATCCTGCTTCATAGTACAGGGCCCAGGTGTGAGAGCTGAGTTTGTGGAATGGAAAACCAAAACAATCAGCTGACAGAAGCTAGAGACCTCAGTGAAGCGGGGGGGGAACTTAGAGGTGGGAGATAAAAGGGTTACTCCACTCACAACATGATTCAGCTCTATCCCCAAATTGCTCCTGTAGGCTGTTATACGGCGTGTGAATGGTAAATGGACTGTACTTGTACAGCGCTTTTCTAGTCTTCCGAACACTCAAAGCTATTTAACACTACATGTCATCATTCACCCATTCACACCCATTCGTACACTGATGGAGGGGCTACCATGCAAGTTGTCACCTGCCTATCAGGACTAACTAACATTCACACCCATTCATAGGGAGCAATTTTGGGGTTAAGTGTCTTGCCCAAGGACACATCGACATGGACTACTGGAGCCGAGGATCGAACCGCCGGAAGAACGACCCTGCTCTACCACTGATCCACAGTGTGAGCTGAAACCAACGACAGTATGACAAAATCCATTTTGTTGCAGAACGTGACAGCGGTGACGGTGATGAACCCGGTATACCGGTTTCTCTGCAAGACTGGCCTTTATACGTTTCAAAAACGGGAACCTTTGACTGTAGCTTGAGAAGTGTATCTAGAGAAGTGTTGGTGAGTTCCACTGAGGAAGTATCTTTACCGAGTATTATCTGAAGGTTTGCCTGGAGTGGTGCCGCTGTTTGCAAAGTCCTCATCACTGTCTGTGGACTCTCCTTTCAGCCTGCTGATCCACTCTCTCAGTGGCCTGTGGAGCAGGAAGTGAGCCAGTCAGTTACTATAATAAAACCATTTTACAGTATTTGTTTTATTATTTTAACATTTAGGCAGCCACACACACATTGTTAGTTTAGATTAAACAAACAAGATACCAGACATTATATAGGGAGCTTTGGAGGTATTGGTCTTTAGGTGAGCTATAGGCTCACCACGTCCTGACTCCAGATCTGTTCTTATTATGCAAATAATGAATTGAAACATTCTACACACGCACCTTATGAACGGAATGGCCATGAAAAACCTGTTGGGGGCCAGTCCGAGTTTAGACTTCGGGGTCATGTCATTCCTGTGACATGGCAGCTTCTCGATAGGAAACCATTCAATGTTCTACAAGAAAAGAACAACAAGACTTTGAGACGTTTCTGTCAGCAAACAACAGTTTCAGTGTAACTGTTCATGAATACATTCTGGGCTGGAACAGTCCATAGTATAATAATAATAATAATAATAAGTTAAGTAAAGAGGTAAAAATGAAACACCAAAGTATGGTTTACATTTTGTACTACCATGTCATTTGCATTGTTAATTGTAAAAAGAAATGTCATTATGAAGCTGGAAATCTATGTGATGAGAAAACGTGTAAAAAGGAATTCCCACCCTGATCTCCTTCCTTGTTTTGGGATTGAACTTGGTATCCTTTGACACTCCTGGTATGATGTAGAGCCGCACCAGCTGGTCGGTGATTTTCTGCTCGATGTACCTGTCTTTACTGATGCGATTCTTGATGTCAAAGCCCGTCTCCTCCAACACCTGGAAAACAGGATTCTGAGCTGTGAACTACACGCATTACCTATTCATGGCTTCTAGTGCTTTCAGATGGTCAACGTTGAACTGCAAACAACATGAGACTCACTTCACGAACTGCACAGTCATAAGGAGCTTCGTCCTCGTTCACTTTCCCCTTTGGAAAGCCCCAGCCAGACTTTGCAAGGTAGCCCTGAACAAGCAGTGCCTGAAGAGAAACGGTGCACCAGTTATTTAATTCAATTCAATTTATTTTGTAGAGCCCAAAATCACAAATCACAAATCCTCCTCAGAGGGCTTTACAATCTGTACACATGTGACATCCTCTGTCCCAGGACCCTCACATCGGGACAGGAAGAACTCCCCCCAAAAACCCTTTAACAGGGCGAAAAGAGGGAGAGACCTTAGAGAGAGCAACAGAGGAGGATCCTCCATCAGGATGAAGTGTGATAGATGTCATGTCACAATGTTGATATCACAAATGGAAATTAACAAAAACATGAACATATAAACCAGAGATCTGCTTTAAATTACCTTATAAAGGCTGTCAGGTAATGCTGCGTTGTACGAGTGTGAAAAAAACTCACGTTTTCCAGCGCTTCATCCAGAATGATTGCTCCAAATGTAGGAACACCCATCTTGTACTCCTTCCACTGTTCGAGGATTTTCTGAACATCCTCTCCATGAGGCAACAGAAACGGACAGTGATGGAAGAGTTTGCAGCTGTCAAGGAAAATAGCGTCTAGTGACGTCTAACATGAGCACCACATCTGGCTTCCTGTTCTAAACCTATAGAGGAGCTGCTGGTGAATCACTGATCATTTCTTTAGGGTGGTTGTTAATACAACAAAAAGTCTGAGGTAAAAAATGCATTTCAACATTCAAAAAAGGGTATGCTTTGGTATATGTGCAGTACAGTACAGTGGACACAAATTTCAAAACTGATAAGGTAATTTAACATCACATGTAAGGATATCTGCTTTGGCAAAGTCTCTTATCCCACAGTGAGGAGCTCCTGGAGTGTTCTGCATGCAGAAGTCCAGGTAGAACCAGTGGGCCAGCTCGATCTGGAAGCACACCCGGATAGCGTTGTCCCTCTCCTCACTGGGAATGTGCAGGATGAACCGGCTGGAGACACACAGGAGAGATGGGATAGATCAAAGGGGGCCTCGCCATACAAATGAGCTGTGGGCTCTTGTTGAGCCCCCACGAGTGTTACTCCTAGGATGCGTACCGAAACGATCAAAGACCAGAGTACAGGTAAGCTCCCAGGTTATCAGGTCTTTTTTGTTTTGGTGGAATCTATTATCACACTGCAGCATTTCCTCTGCTGTGTGTCAGAGCTGAGCATCCTCAGTCTCTCATCCACCAGCACTACATTTACAGACACAGCACGCTGGCTCGGCTAATAGCACGTCGTTAGCAACAAGCTAAAACAACAGAGTCTGCAGTCTGACTGTTTAGTTTGTTCTCCTAAACTTGTGTTGGCCAACACAAAGCAGCCAGGAGGACAGAGGACAGGAAGACAGAGGACGGAAAGACAGGAGGACAGGAAGACAGAGGACAGGAAGGCAGAGGACAGGAAGACAGGAGGACAGAAAGACAGAGGACAGGAGCACAGAGGACAGGAGGACAGGAAGGCAGAGGACAGAAAGACAGGAGGACAGAACACAGGAGGATGGGAAGACATAAGACAGGAGGACAGAGGAAAGGAGGACAAGAAGAGAGGACATCAAGAGGAAAGGAGGACAGAGTAAAGGAGGACAAGAAGAGAGGAGGTCAAGAGGACAGGAGAACATAGGACAGGAGAAATGACTGATACTGATGGATGTTTATTCTTTATAAACTTCACTCAGGAATATATTACAATATATGTAATGATTAAGTTAGTGCAAAGTTAGTGGTTCCAAATGTGTTAACGTTCTTCCTCCACCACTTATTTTGGACTTGCAGTTGTGAGAATTAGAAAACGTTAAGCCTGCTTCCTGCATGTTAAAGATCCTTTACACCTAATACGTGTGTGTGTGTGTGTGTGTGGCAGTACACATGTGTAAATGTGACCGACAAAAAAAAAAGAAGTGAAATATGGGACTTCTATTAATATGACAGTGGTCATCAGTCATGGCCGATGAGCTGAAAACCGCCCGGTTGGATCGGCAGCCGATCGATCAGTGCATTTCTAATTATGACATAAACTATAGAGCGGAAAAAATATGTTCAAAAATGTATGCTGTTGTTAACATAAACTTTATTCAAATTGTCATATACATACTGACACATACATGAAATTTGACCTCTGGATTTAACTTCTCCTAAACATTAGGACATATGACACAGAGACAGACAACCATTCACGCTCACATTCACTCATACGGCCATTTAGAGTCACCTGAAAACACTATATTACAGACCTGGCTTATTCACCAACCAGTTCTTTTCTTTTCCTTATTGAAGCCGTTTTGACCAAAACTCATCTCATAAGGCAAGAACCTGGCAGACGACCAAATCAGGGAGTAAAACATATCAAATAAATACCCACAATTGCGCATAACATGTAATGAAGTTGTCATGGTAACGTGATATGTTGCAGCAAAGTGCTGACATCATTCATATCTACACCATTTCAAGCCCTTCGAGTCTCTCACACTCAACCATTTGCAGGTGACGTAAGATAAGTCCCTGAGGGTTTGGGTTTAAGGGGACACTGGGATTGGACCAGGCGGCAAACCTCCAGTTCTGCTGAGTGAAGGCGATATCTTAAAACCTGCATTCTCTCTACTGATCAGCAGGGGGCGACTCCTCTGGTTGTATAGAGGTCTATGAGAAAATGACTCTACTTCTCTCTTGATTTATTACCTCAGTAAACATTGTAAACATGAGTTTATGGTCTCAATCTCTAGTTTTAAGTCTTCTTCAATACGGCATGATGTTCATTTAGTACATTATGGTCCATTTAGAGTCAAACAGACCATAAAGCAGGGTATGCTTTAGGGCGGGACTACACAATGATTGACAGGTCTCTACCAGAGACGTATACGGCGTCTTTACGTCACTCCTCCACAGTCCAGATATGGTGACTTCCTGTTCACTGGTTGCAAAAGAACAAGATGGCGACGGTGAAATCGCTGAACTCAAGACTTCAAAACGGCAGTCCAAAAACCAATGGATGACGTCACCATGACTACGTCCACTTCTTGTATGGATTAGACCTTAAACTCAGTTTATAGTTGGCATGCCAGAAAATGACGGCCGGTGTGTGGCGCACGTAGGCTCCACAAGTGGTCGTGTTGTTTGGTCGTGCACCTCTGAATTTTTGTAACTTGATGCACGCGATCACATAACTGTGACAAATAGTTCATTGATAAATACACATGTCTAGGGATTATACAAAGGAGGACAATTCATTTTTAAAAGCTTTAGAAACAGGAAGATTTAAAAATCTACATTTTGCAGCCAAATCAAATAGTTTACAGGATATTCAACCTTTGTTTCTTTATAATGAATGTAAAACTTGACTTGTTTCTTTACAGGGCTTGGAAAAGGCACTAAAGTAGTTCAAGAATATGAGGTATGAGTTCACAGATAATTACAATCCCTCCTCTGCATTGTGTAGGTGGATTTATGGCTTTTTGCCTGTTACACCTACAGTCTATGTGCATATCTCTTGGTTACACTCGATGTCTTTTTGATTCCTCAGTTCATTTTGTTCGTACGCATTCTGGGGTTTTGCGAAGAATGCAACAAACAGTGCAGAGAGTTTCAAGGCTTCTGTACAGAATCGGAGCTTGAATGCCATCTGCAGAGGCTCAAGCTACGGCACCAAGCTTTCATGTTGAGCAACTTTCATGTTGCTGTATCTGGTCCTCTATACATCCACTGCCCACACTCACCTTCACTCCATTGGAGCGTGTGGGACTGGAAGCACAGAAAAGAGCCATGCTATCTGCCAGAGGACTGTTTCTGTTGTTTACATTCCTTATGGTGCAAATATAAAAAATGCACTACACAAATGTACTACTGTGTTTCTTTGGTTTGTCATGAGTTACAAATGAGATACAACTACATTTCGTTATGCATCTCTGTTTCATAATAACAATAAATGATCCTTGAATAGTGAGAACACAAAGGCCGACAAAACTTTAATTATCTGTATTTATTTGGGTTTTATTTTAATTAAAATTGCGCCTTCTTGGCACAACGTATGCAGCTTGCCACCTGGCTTGACTTCATATTTACAGTGTGTTTCAGTGTAAATGTGCTGGTACTTCATGGCCCTGACATTACTGTGTTTGGACTTTCTGTGTGTTTCTTCCATGCATACCTATAAAGATTGGTTAAGGGCAAAAACAGTATTTTTCATGCACTTTACGAGATTTGCTTCCATAAACTGTGTTTCCCCAGACTATTGGAATGAAAACATCCAAAATACGGATGTGGGTGTTTATTTTAATACGTTGCCTGTTTGTGTCTGTAGAGTTCTCTGACAATAATCCAAAGTTAGCATTAGATAATGATTCATTTCTTTATTCAAACACAACATGTTAGGAGTGGGTCCGCCCCGTGATAGTCTGGAGACCTGTCCAGGTGAACCGGGCCTCCTCCCAGTGTCAGCTGGGGTAAGCGGTGAAAGATGATGGATGGGTTATAAGTTACAAAACTTATAATAGAAAAAATAAAAAAATAATTGTCTTAATGTCAATAATCAACTGAAGTTTCGTGTTCTATCGTAATAACCCGGGGTGTCTCTTCTAAAGCATCGGTAGCTGCGTGCCTCGTCTGTCGGTAACACCGACCGTATGTACATTTTATGCGACATAACGGTGAAAGCATCAGGCAACAAACGCGGTTGAACATCGGCCGAGCTAACAGCAAATACAACACGTCATGCACCGCAGAGAGCGCGAGTTTTTGGTCTCGCTCGAAGAACGTTTGCTTTCCACAAAATACAGGTATGTCCCACTTTTATGATTGCACTAAAATGCGTAATGACGGCGGCAAAGGTCGCTATTTAAGCGTGCAGTTACCTGCACAGGTCGTCCAGTACGCCGGAGGGGATCTCCACTCTTTTTGTTTCCATGTTGGTTGAAAACATCCCGACTCAGACTCTCAGAGCATTATTATTAGTATTATTATTATTGCCATAAGAGCAGCCAGCTACATCCGCATGTCCTCCTCTGTAGATCCCAGAGACCGTGCTGCATCCCCCGCTTAACTTCAGCTACTTAAAAGTGACGAGGATCAAATATAAACTCCTCTCGCTCCTCTTCCGGGGACCCGGACGGACTCTGTTGTTTATGCAGCGTTCAAGTCACATGGCATGGTGGTAGCGATGGAACCTGATGGAACAACCTCCGACATTAGCCTTGCGAGTGATCACGTGATTACAGAGTTGTTCGTGTGAGGAGAAAGATGTTGGTTGTGTGGGGAACACAATACTGCGCATTGACATTATAACAGTACATCAAAGACTTCAGTATTTCTGCTTTCAGGCACTTCCATATAATTGAGTGCCAAACCGCACGTGGTGGAGTTTTCGGAAACATCTGAGTTTCATCATTTGTCATCATTACGACTTTGATGTTGACTTGAACACTATTTACAAGTCTGAAACTCGAAAACTCCGATGTCTTGTGAACGCAGCATTAGTTAAGACCGGAAGTTACGGTGAGTTAAATAACGGTGGAGGTTAACTAGAACGCTATTGGTTCATCCTTCTGTCTGTCAAATGACAGGGCGAGGAATCTAACAAGTTTGCTTGAGGCGCCTGTGTCACAGTGGAAGAAGTTCACACAAAATACTTAACGTGTTATACTATTTTTGAGATGTGAATGGTTATATTTATAGATATTAATTGGTATATCCAAATGGTTATGTTTCGTTGATATTTCTATCAGTTTCTATTCTTTGCCTTTCTAATGTTTTGGTGCTGGAGGGGGACTTTCAGTGTTCAGTATTTAACAACTAAATAACACTCACTAATGTCACAAGCTAGGGGTTAATTGGGAAGCGGTATGGGAGGGGACACCACCAACATCAGCTCAAGGGGAATATTAGCAGCACTGATGAATTGGAAAATGTCACTATTGTATCATTAAATGTTAGAGGACTGATACAAGCATTCAAAGGTTTTAGATTTCTTAAGATGATTTAACGGGGATCCAGCAGTGGCGGGCCGTGTGTTTTATACCTGGGCCTTCAGTGCTGTCCTACTACAGTTGAGCTACCTCCTAATAACCTCATTATGACGCTACGGGTATTATTTGTTTCTAGGGGTGTAACAATACACATATTCGTATTGAAGCGTTCGGTATGCATTATGAATCAAACAATACGTTTGAATAATACTGTTGCATTTGGAAAATGCAGAAGTTTAAATTGTGGGAAATATAATGTTCTCTCAGTGGAGCCACTGCGCTCAACATGGCAACCCACCCAACGTAACGGATAACGTGCTGTCTGACACGCCCACCACGGAAGAACAACGTACTCTGGTGAGGCTTGTCTGTTCTGAGAGGCGCGCTAGGCTAAACTAGATTAGCAGGAAAACCAACAGCAGCACACATGCTGAAAACTCTCCCCGCAGCGTTGAGCTGTTCCCTACTGATTCAAACAGGGCTAAAGCAATCACCACACAATCCCCATATCTCCAGACCATCATTCTTGCTTTGTAAAAGAAAACAAGAGCCAAAACAGAAAATCAAATGTCCGAAATGTAAAAACACAAACACAGTTCACTTACCAAAGCTGCTGTTCACTTAAAGACAAAGTCCATCCTCCTTTCTTTGTGAACAAAGAGTTCAATGACGCAGTTGTACAGAGCATTGGTGCGAGTCAGCTCCAGCCAGAGGTCCTCCTGCGAATGTGTTCGTTGAGTTGTAGATCCACTCGGGTCAAGTTTTCATAAGCACCGTAGCTTGTAAGTGTCCTGCCGTGCTATGGTGCCGTGTTGCTGCCTTGGTTAGCCACCTCAGGTTAGCATAGCGTAGCTCCAAACAGCTCCAAACACCAAGACGCTCAGTTGCAAATAAAACGCATTCTTAGCCATAAAAT
Organism: Anarrhichthys ocellatus; assembly: GCF_004355925.1. Lineage (NCBI taxonomy): Eukaryota > Metazoa > Chordata > Actinopteri > Perciformes > Anarhichadidae > Anarrhichthys > Anarrhichthys ocellatus. Next base: position 83,235 of record NW_022280325.1, read on the forward strand.
GTGCAATGCTTCTCCAATGCTGTCAGCCAGAAATACCGTTCGTACAAATCCTTTTCCTGGCTGAGTCAGGGCTGCTAACTGTGGGGTTAAGTAGAATACATATAGTGTATTTCTGAAAAATTATTAAGTTATAAAATAGCTATAACTTTGTAATTCTGTTTAGGCCAGCAGAGAAGGCTTTGCTGGCCCTGACGGCCCACCACTGGGATGCAGGAACACATCTCAAACCTAATGACATTTACAGGGTCATGGTATCAGCTGATTGTACAAAAGGGGTTACAATATTATGTAGACATAGCTTAAATGTATGAATTGAAAAGATTGGGTCCGGCAATGAGGGAACGTCTGGCATTTTGTTTCACGTCCATTCAGAGCAAAAAAGTTCTATATTCAAGGCAGAAATGTCCCTCAATTACCTCACAATTGTTGAAGTTAAGTGACCACCGACTATATGAGTGCCTTTATGAACAATAACCTCAAAAAATCTTCTTCAACTCAACTTCAAGTTCTTAAGAATGGTAAATGGACTGTACTTGTACAGCGTTTTTCTAGTCTTCTGACCACTCAAAGCTCTTCAACACAACATGTCATCATTCACCCATTCACCACCATTCATACACTGATGACAGGGGCGGCCATGCAGGGTGCCATCAGGATTAAGTAATCCATTCACACACCGGAGGCACAGCCTACGGGAGTAATTTGGGGTTACTAATTACTAAGACTAAACCCCCTTCTCGAAAATAAATACAATTTCTCTCGATTAAAGTATATACTTATATCCCTACTTTTAATTATGGGAATATCAAAAACACTAGATTGGCTATTACACTTACTCACTCAATGTATGGGAATGTCCAGGTTTTTTTGTTTTTCGGGGGAAGGGTATTGGTACCCTTGCAGAACTAACAGAGGTACAATTACCAATGGACCCTGCTCTACATCTTTTAAATAATGATTCCCATCATTTCATTTCCTGGAGAGCATTCCACAGTGTCAGAGCCACCACTTCAAAGGTCCGGTCCCCTTCAGTTTTCATTAGAGCCCAAGGAACAACCAGTAAGCCCTGGTCAGAAGACCCAAGTGACCTATGGTGATAGAGATGGAGCAGGCAGAGATATACTCAGGTGCCTGACCATGCAGGGCTCTATATGTGAAAACTAAAACCGTAAAGTGAATCCTGAACTTGATTGGAAGCCAATGTAAAGAAAATAATATGGGAGTGATGTGAGACTAGATAGTCAACAGCCTTGCAGCTGTGTTCTGGACCGTTTGCCTTCTCTCCTTTACCAGGTGGAAACGGAATTGCAGTGTTCCAGGCAGGAAGATATAAAAGTGGCAATGATCATCTGTAACGCAGGACCAGACACGTTTAACAATGTTACTTAGATGGAAAAAACCTGTAGGGGTCAATGATTTGAAATGTTGATTAAAGTACATAGACTGATCAAATATAACACCTACATTTCTGAGGTTTGCCTGTAGAACAGAGCAGAGGGGCCTAATACACTGAGCAACCTTGGAAGCAATGTTGTCTGAAGCTATGATAAGGACCTAAGTCTTATTTGTATTTAACTGCAAAAAGTTGTTAATTGTAAGCCTAATGGCAGTCAGACAGTTATGCAAAAAAGTCAGTTTGTCAGTCTCATCAGGCTTAAAAGAGACATCCAGCTGGATATCATCAGCGTAATAGTGATATGAGATACTTTTACATTTGCTAATAATAAGACGTAAGGGGAAACAAATACAAAGCAAATAATATAGGACCCAAGACAGAACCCTAGCACCACCAGAGGAAAGAGCATCAGTTTCAGACATGTAGGGACTAAGTGAAACAGAAAAAGATAGGAGAACCAGTCCAAGGGGCTCCTAGGAACACCCACCCACTGCCTCTCTGAGTCAGAATTTTGTGATCCACAGTATGTAAGATCCTGCAGCACTAACACCGAGCATTCTCCCACATTAGAAAACATCATGTCATTGGAGACTCTGAGAAGAGCTGCTTTAGTGGAACAGTTCTGACAGGAACCAGATTGAAATGTATCTAAAATGTTGTTCAAAGCTAAAACAGCAGTAAGCTCTTTAGCAACAACGTTCTCTATAATTTTGGAGATGAAAGGCAACATAGACAGTTCAAACCCCTCTCATCTGCACTCGGGGGTTTGAACTGTTGGTTTGAATGTTTATGATCAAGTGGATTTAGTGGACACTTATGCTACTGCAATTTATCAGAGGTGGTGAAGTTAATATTTGTGTGGACATTAAGACAAACAATAGGGACATTTATGGCTTATCAGAAGGGTTTTCTGGACAGGTAGGTTGTTTTCTTTAAATATGACTATTCTCATTAAATTGCAACTTTATTCTCAAAATATTACATCTTAGAGAACACAAATATACGGGATGTTTTGAATGTAGATAAAGCTCTGAACATGAACAGAAATCCAGCTTAAACAAATATGGGCTATTCAATTTTAGTATTGATACATTATTATTTATTCATTGATCATTTAGGTGAACAGGTGCTCCATGCACATTTAAAGAGGTTAAAGGCACAACCTAGCTAATGTTATCATGTTGACTTGTCAGATAACATTAAATGAGAAAAGCTTTCCTAAATATTTGAAAGAAATACTGAATGCCTGCGAGCCTGGCTGCATTCTATTCTATTTTTATTTTGAATTGTCACCTGCTGCCTGGGTTGGTTGTTTTCCTTTACATATATAAAGACTTTTCCAAAATAAATCAATGCATAAAAAAATCTCCAGCATACAGGCGTGTGTTTGACACTCACACTTATCTGGGGGAGGACCACATTCCGCTTCATGTATGTCCCACCAATTTTCAAACCAAACCTCTGCCCTTGACAGCAGGGAGGGTATTCCACACGTCCCAGCAATGCTTTCCAGCTCTTCCTGGGGAACCCCAAGGCATACCAGGGTAGATGAGATTTATAATCCCTCCAGTGTGTTCTGGGTCTTCCCCGTGGACTCTTACCAGTTGGACGTCCCCGGAAAACCTTTACACTGCCATCAGTATATGAATGTGTGAGACATGTATGTTATGTTCTATTTAGTGTGCCTAGGGGTACACAGGGAGTAACATAATGGGTGATAGAAAACCTTGGCAAAAGGTGAAACAAAATGAAGAGATAAGGCAGCTGGAACACTTAAGTAACAATCAGTGACATTTATTGACAGAGTACGGAGGAACAGAAACAAACCAACTAAAATGGAAGCGTGGACATCAGGGTCTCGAAGGCCAAAATAAGAAGCAAAACCCCCATGCTAACTAGAAAAGAAGAGTTCAGCTGACCTACAGAAACAAACAGAAAAACAATATTAAGCTCCCTAACCAGCCACGAAACAGGAGATAGCAGGAATAACTAAATAAATGACAGAACCCCTACACAACTTCCCCAAAGTTACCCAGGCTGGTTACTAATAACCTCCCCACCAACTAGCCAGCCAAGACAGAGGGTAACCTCATAGTTCTGTAGTCAGCAACAATCAAAAGCCCAGGTTCGGCAGTACCAATGCTCTCAGCAGCAGCATCAGAGAACCAACAGCTCCACAGGCCAAGAGAGAACACAACAGGGGAGCACTGGATGTGGGGGTTGATATCCAGCTCCACTGATGGACTGAGGACTCTCAGGTGTGGGTGCTTCAGCGGTCAAAAGGGGCGTGGCAGACCTGAAACACAGACACAGCTCTCTTCCAAAAGGAGGCAGAGTTAAGTCGGTGGGCGTAACATAGTGTAAAGAGCTTTGAGTGGGAGTGATTCGGAAAGGCTTGATACTAATACAAGTCCATCTACCATTACCATTCTTTCAGTCACTACCCAAAGCTCATGACCATAGGTCAGGGTCAGAACGTAGAAAGACCGTCTGGCTTAGCTCCCTGGCAAGTCAACATAACATTTAATGAGAAAAGTTTACCTAAACCTTTGAAAGCAATTCTGAATGCCTGTGAACCTGGCTGCATAATATTCTTTTTTTGAATCCTGTCCATGAAAATCGCAAACAGGATTGGTGACAAGGGACATGTGGCGGAGGCCAACACCAAGTGCAACGTGTTTGACTTAATGCAGAGGGTACGGCAGAGCTCTCACTTTGGTTCTACACGGACCGGATGGCTCCCAGCAACGACCCCAACACAGAGGCGCTCAGCCGAGGGCTCATGAGTATGTCATATGTCTTCCACATGAAATATTGTTTTACACCTAACGTGTGCAAACATTTCATATCCAACTTGTTGTGAGTTCATAGATGTCAAACAATTGATTGTGCTCCTTGAAGTTTCTGAGATACAGCCAGCTTCTTATCAGACTATATTTAGTCCTTGGGCACATGGGGCTACTCCATAGAAATAAAAGTTGCACAGAATCATTAGAAGTCATACCACAGGTGAAAACATTCGCTTGAAGAGCCATTCTTCATTAGTTTTCATGCGTTTCAATGAACTTTCAGGAAATATATCTGTTTGCTTCTGTTAAACCTCAGAACATAACTGCTGTTGACTCTCAAAAACAAATAGGAACCCCTCTTTCACACAAACACACCGATAAGAAAAACTCTTTTATAAATGTCTTCAGATTTGTGCTGCGGCAGGAAACACTTCTACGAAAGGACATTCTAATTTTCAGTGGAAGGCACAAATGTGTAAAACATGATGGTGACATCATACAAAGAGGTACAATGACATGAATGTGTAGAAAACTAAAAACATCAGGTAGGTAACAGAACAGTTTATTGACAAAATCAATTTACTTGAATGGAGAACAATATGTACACAAAGATCACATTAAGACAGCAGATCTATTATAAAAAGTAAAGTTATTCAAAAATGTATTCAAATACTGCTGGACAAGAATCATTTTCATATTAACAGTCAAACTCTTAAAAGGTGACTTGATGCGAACATAAAACCTGTGATGATCTGCCAACGTTTCTTTTTCCCAAGAAATCACAACACTTCTATTGAACAGATGCAACACAGCATCATAGAATCAGAACAAAGTGAAGTGGAAAGACTCGTTGTTTTCACATGTTGTCCACTCCACGGATCCTCCTGGCCAGCTGAATGTCCCGGGGGAACACGGTGACCCGCTTGGCGTGGATGGCACACAGATTGGCATCTGAGAACAACAGGACGAGAAACGCCTCTGCAGCCTGGGAGGACGAGGAGAAAGAAAACCGGATATTTGTGATGTTACATCAAAGAAACGGGCTTTGGCTCGTTCGTTGGGTGACTCAGTGTGTTTAGAACGTGGCTGTTAGCTTCTACTCTAAACATAAATAGGGTTCATTATCTAGGACTTAAAAGTAGGAGTTACTGTATTCATCACACTGGTTACATGGGTCTATTTTTATGAATAGTCATGACGATGCAGACGAAAACGATTCTGCATCGATGTAGTGACAGAACACAATGTGGTTTCATTTCAGCTCAGTGTGAGTCTTTCTTGAAAATGCTATAATTAACTAGAATACACAGAGGGCGGAGCTTACAATTCAATTCAATTTATTTTGTATAAGTCACAAATTTGCCTCAGAGGGCTTTACAATCTGTCCACATGCACCTTGTGTGCGGAGCAGAGTTGGCCCTCAGCAGTCCACTAGCTTGCTGCTCTCGCTAACAATATCAGCTGCTCTGTTTCAACAATGTTGGCTTGAAAAGCTGAAATTCAACGGTGATGGTTGTTGTCGGGAGCTGCAGTGATGCAGTAAGAGTAGAAGACCTATGAGTAAGGAAAAGTACCGAACCACCTGCAGTGTGAAATGTCATAGGCTGTCAGTACCCTGTCTTAGAGGTGCTATGTGAAACCTTCAGCACTATTGTAATGCACTGCAGAAGGATTTCTGTTTTGCTTTGTACCGTTTATGTATGATGTTAATAGTGAGGGGGCTCACACAGATGCTGATGCTGAAAAGATATATATCATAGACTGTAGTAGTGTGGAGTTCAGGTCTCATTTATCCAGCTGTATTTAAAGCACTACTGCTTGTCCTTGCACGTTGCGAGTCAGTGCTTTACATAGGAAGGATTTTAGTGATGAATGCATGTGTTAGGGAAGTAGTGAGCATAACACTGGATAACTGAGACTGGATTATACTGCACCAGTTTTGTGAGAGTTTGTAAATACATGTTTTCATATGGTTTTGCTGTTATTAAACGCTGCCCCCATTTACAATTCATCAAGGATTTACTCCCATTTTCAGGTTCACCGTGGAGTCATGACAGGAATTCAAGGTAACATGGTAAAATGGCATTTTTAAGAGTGAAGTATTCCTCTAAAATGATTATGAATGTCTAACGATCTCATTTAAACCAGAGACAAATGACACAATATGTTATACACAGGCAACCATGTTCTACTTTTATCCATGAGAGAAATCCTCCATCTGAATTGTGTCCGAGGTGTTTCGAGTATGCTGACCAGAAGTAAACACAACAGCATGTTAGCTTGGTGGTGGAGGCATCTGCTTACCTCCTGCAGGGCCATAAGAGCGTAGACCTGCCACCGGAGAGCTTCACTAGAGAAACTCTGGCACACCTCACGAACCTGAGACATGAATCAAGAGTTAATCAACCATGGCTGCAGTCACACAGGTCAGAGGAAAAGTAGTAGCAGCAGAAAATGATGCTTTTTCAGGCTTTGCATGCATTCCAAAACCATATGAATGCGTAAAAAAGACACATATAAACCCTGTGCTATTCCTGCTCTGGGAGCTTTGAATGAAATCTGTATTACTTTGTGGATTAGTTTGTCCTTTTTTCGTGATCAAAGCACTTATTGGGCTCTTTTCTGTATTTGGGCTACTCGCAGGAGAGCGAGTGTTGCCTCTTCACCACATGGGAGCGTTTAAAAAAAACAACAGATATTGTTGTCTGCCTTTAAGTGGTTGACACAACATATTTTCCGACGTGCGCTCTCTGTCCGCTGGTGGGAGTGTGCTCACCTGTGTGTGCGTGCACGTGTCTGTGTGTGCACGTGTCTGTGTGTGTGTCTGTGCGCATCGGGGTGGAACTCCGTCGTGCGCGAGACAGACAGCAGAGAAGAATTATAAACGCGCGACCATGTAGAGACAGAAATGACATGCAGTCATGTAAATAAGGTAAATAACAGGGCACCCCCCCTAATATAATGGTAGGGGAAACACTGAATTTGTTTTGAAAAATGTGTTGATTTTCAAGATATGTATTGGAAATCAACAGCAAACTACACAATTAAAAGCAAGACAAAACTTGAAAAGAAAAAATTAAACGTCAACACAAACCGCTCAAATACATCTCTGTATAGTAGACTGGGGAATGTGTTATGATTTCATAAAATTACATAAATTCTTGGATTTTACTGAAGGCCACTGTCCATGATAGTGGTTTAGTGTTTCTGATCTTAAAGTGCACTAAGCCTGGTCCAGCTATCAGACTCTCCTCAAGGTTTACTCACTAGACGAGAGAAGGGTCCCTTCCTGAGCAGAAGATCCGTGCTCTTCTGGTACTTGCGGATCTCCATTAAGGCCCTGGTCCCTGGTCGAAACCGTCTCTTCCTGGGAGACACACGGGGCTGGTCTGGAAAACAGACACAGAGTGTTATTGTGATGGTAGGTCACAATAGGCAGACAGGTAGGCTTTCCTCTAAAGCAGTGGCTGGCAGAGTATTAATGAATCAACATGACCGTTGCAGGTGAAACCTGTTATGTTTTTTTATATTTTCTGTAAAAGACTTTTAGCTTCTGGAATATGGACCATGGTATGGACAAGTTTGTAAATACTAGTTTAGCTCAATGACCTTCCCTGTTTTGAACTTCTACTGGTTGTTAGCAGGAAGGATGAAACATACTGATTTGTTCTAAGGTCCCCTCCCGCTTCAATCCCTCTCACTTGTAACTCCACTGCGTCTTGGGGACCGGGCTGTCGAAGCGGAGGTTCCTGGGGCCTCCAGCGGGGGCCGATGTTGAGGGGTTTTCCCCTTCCGGCGGCTGGCAGATGAATCGTGACGCATCGCCTCCAACAAAGATGAAAAATACTGCAGCCAAGGTCTAACTGTGAAAGAATGAGAACATCACATGCTTAATCAATCACAAAACAAACCTTCATGTCCTCTCTTCATAGGAGATGGATATGTTGTACTCCATTAATTCTTCTCATTTACTGGTTATACTTTAAAAACAACATACTAGATTTTCTCATCACGTTGGAGTTGTACTTGAGTTATTCCTCTCTCCATGTAAATGTCATATCAGCCATAGCACAAGGAGCAAGACCAAGGAAGCGCACAATATATACATTACATATGTTGTATTACTATCAATGTTTATCTGTATGGTCCCTGTTGAATAAATAAGTCACACCTCGCAGTTCTGAGAAATGAATGAGTTGGAGATGTATGTAGTGAGAAATAACCCTAACCCTCACCTACAACATCACCGACAGGCTATCATAGAAGTAAATCCACCACAAAGGATTTGAGGAAGCACTGCGCCGACAACAAATTCAAGCACTACTCCGTACAAATCAGCTGTTTTGTAAGAGCAGAATCTGATTTGTGTACAGAATCTCAAGTTTCTCATGCTTGTAATGATTAACACGTATTTTTAACAGACTGAATTTCCTGAGCATAAACAGCTTATACTGTATGCTTTAGTACGCACTGCAGCTGCCCTTACAAAGTATGTGCTGTATGCATGGGACATACTACTTCCTCATACCAATGCGCCTTGAACTTTGACACTCTTGCGCATATATCCATCATCAGTCAATGAGCTGTGTTCCAAACGCATACTTAATAAACAAATAAGTATGATTTTACCAGCAGACTCAAGGCACCCAAAGGCAATGCATTATGTGACAGTTGAGTATGTGCAGTAAAGTTCATGTAGTATACAGCCAGTCCTTTCTCACTAAATCCACATACTATGCAGTGTGAACGCACGGCGTAGTAGACTACAGTCAGCATGTCACCTGTTTGATTTGACTTAGAAGTGAAGGGTCATCCTGTTGGACCCTTACGTCTGCTTTCAAAATAAAAGCTCGACAGTGGTGGGTTTTTCAACCAGCAGATGAAGACAAAGGGCAGAGTTTATTGTCTGTATGATTATCTTAAAAATTGAAACGTATTGACATTAAATTACAAAGATCACATTAAAATTGTTGGCAAATGATAGCTATTTTTTAAGACATTATGGCAGAGTCAAATTCATTTGAAAGTAGCTACTAGGAGTATATCATCGTGGCTTCATGTTATTTCTCGTGTGATTTTCTGAACCAGATGTTGAGTGTTCTTATTTCTTGAATGATACAGTCAACATTTTTTGAATCCCACATGGAGTCAGAGCACATCACAATAAATCATTTCACATACTTCAACAAAGTAATGTAACTTATTACATTTGATTACTTTTCAAACAAATGTTTTAAACTTGGCAAAAAAGCTGAAGTCCTAAAACCATCAACTTAAACCAGCAGTGTAAACCTTTTATCACACGTTCTTCAGTAGAACTTCATTAAGACTGACTGAATGTTATTCTACATATAAGAATAGATTTGTAATCACCAACGTTTTGATTAGTAACTGTAATGTAATCACACGTTTTCTCAGTAACTGATTGCAATTACATGTATTATGTACTTTAATTGATTCTATCGTTAATCTAATCGTAATTATATGGTTTTTTTTCAATTACTAACTCTGTCTAGTTTTCAATAGTCAGGAATGGTCTAAAAAACGAACTTCTTACTAAAGCGGTCACGTACATAAACAAAGTAGAAAATGTCTCTCTGAATGTAGTGAAGTAAAAACACAAGTAGCATATGGGCCGATGACCCCGCCCCCTCCACCGAGTTGACGTCCGTCTGATATCAGACAACTTCCATAGACTAACGTTACGTAACGTTAATGTTAATTAACACTGAAAACAACAGTACGATGTCTTCACGTGAAGCCTCATTTGTAATACAAAACATTTGAAGATGTAAGCTGTAGAGCATTGGTTAAACAATGTTTCCCTTTAATGTTTGGGAAGTCTATGAGACCGAGTCACGGGAACGTTAAGGTCATAAACAGAGCTAATTCGAGTCAAGCACAACGTTACTGTATATTTCACAAGATAACAGCAGTATGCTTACGCTTACGCTCCCACGTTAAATTAGCTAGCGTTAGCTCCTAAATCGCTTTAACGACAGGCTAAATTTTAAATGCTAGTTTACGACTACAACGTGTTATTAACGCACTCTTTTTTAAAACGTTCCTAACCCAATAAAGTTATTAAAAACGTACCGTGGACTTGAAGAATATTGCCGAACTAAATGTTTTATAAATACTGGAAACCGAACTGAATTAATTGTGCCGAGCAGTTACAACAACATCCAACGTAAATTTAAACGAAGCTTCAACGGCTTAACCAATCAGCTTCTTAGTCTTCTTCTTCTTCTTCTTCTTCTTCTTCTTCTTCTCTGATTTAATGGCGAATCGCAAACCAACGTATAGGTGCATACCGCCCCTCACTGTACCGAGGTGTTTAACATCAGGGCTATATACTGTATGCTTCAGGTTATATAAAAGTAAAAACAAATACATATCTTTTAATATTTTCCTTAGAATAAGGAGAATGAAGACGTTCCTGCCCGAGTTATACTTACTACATCTCATAATGATACAAACATTATATTACATTTATCTGTATGCATTCCAGTTTTTCTAAATCTTAATCATTAAAAACAGCACTTTGTCTCTTCTGCACTTTCGTTTGAAAGTTTAGCTGCCATAATAATTATTTACGTCATCATTTGATATCTATTTTTTTACACATTATTTATTCTGGATTTATTGTCATGACTATTGATTTGTTTGTATTCACACTAGATAGGAAGTATGGTTACGTCCTACTTTGTGAAGGAATATTTACATCCATAGTTTGTGTGTGATGCGAATGCATGCCTATTTTGTATACTGTAATGTATTTTGAACAGTTTGAAGGGTGGATGTGATGACGATGATGTTGACTGAGGTGCAGTTACCCTCCACACAAATATGAGCAGGAATCAAACACAGTTGTACATTCATTCCAAATGTATCCTCAACATTATCGTTTATATTTTACATCAATAAATCAATAAATCACCTCTTATTGTTTCTTTTGAAGTCAAGGTCTACAGCAGAGTCTGGACAAATGAAAACTCTCTCAGGCCTGACCTCTTCTGTCCATTGTAGTCTGAAAATTCTAGCAACTGTGTCTGCTGTAAATACAGATAGTCTGTCATTAATTCTTCTGTATATGAATCTATCAAAGTCAATTCAATTACATTTTATTTGTAAAGGCCAAAAATCACAAAAATGCCTCAGAGGTTTTTATCGTCTGTACAACATACGACATCCTCTGTCCTCTGACCATTATATCAGAAAAGGAAAAAGACATGCAGCTCAGGTTGAGTGATGCCTCTAAATGGCCTGTAGTGATTGGTTGTCTGTCTCTATGTGTCAGCACTGTGATAGTCTGGAGACCTGTCCTGTTCAGGGTACCGATACTTTTTGTTACAATTTTAACGACCAATACTGATACGTGACTTTTTTTTTTAAATGGTAATTTTTTTAAAAAGAAAGAAAAAAGGGTCCATTTACATGCAAAACATACCAGCCATTAATAACACATTTATTATAAAAGCAAATATGAGTGTAATTAAATAAAAGTGTTTGTGCCACTAGGTGTAAACAGAAATACTGAGACTGAATGGAGCCTGCCTGTAACCTTCAGGGTGTGCTGTTTTTAAATGTTTGAAGAGGTGACTTATAGAGCATCTCGCTTTATCTTTATCTGCTACGTTGCCTTTCTGCCATCCTCTGGAAGTGTGTGACTGTGTGCTGTTGTGGGTCATGATTTGAATCACATAGTATCCAACTATCCGCCCATCCCTATGCAGAACAAATTTAAGAATAGGCTAGTTCATCTATTACAATAATTCCAATGCATCAGGTCCAGCCATTTTTCAGTGAGACAAATCATTCACACATCATGCTTTTAATAAGCATTTGATAGTTTTTGAGCTCCTATTGCACTGAATGAGTTTCCACAAGAGACTTTAAAAAAATAATTTCTCTCATACATTCAATGAACATTGTAGCATATTTGACTACATGCTGCTGTGTGAATATTAGCCCATGGGATTAAGTCCTCCTGCCCTTCATGTGGTCACCAAAATAACTTGCAAGCACCGATCATTTAACAAACATACATTTTTATTACGTTACTGTTTCTTTACGTCAGTGATGCTTTAGAGATACACAAGAAGCTGTCTTCCTTTATATTTCGACAGCGATGGATTACTACATATTGAAAAGAAGCCTCTTAATGTGTTTCATTCAGTGTCCATGATGTGAACAGATTCGTTGACCACATCCAGATAGAGTGGGGTCACCGTTTTGGTCAGGACGGCCGTGGTGCCGGGCTCATACTTGTACTGTCCCTCTCTGAAAAAGAGACAAGGAGGTTTACTGTGAGGTCAAGCGGTGGTGCAGACAGGATATCAAGTCATGAGTCCTACAATGTGGCGTTTTGTGCGTGTTGACGTATAGTTGCACTGGTAATTGAATTAGTCCAATAAAACAGCTGAGACAATTTTATTTCAACCACACCAATAAATACATAAATGAAGGAGTCACTGATCAGTATCCTGCAGACTATTTCCACACCAGCATCTCTGAAAGTTACTCACAGTGTTTGGCTGAGATTCGATCAGCAAAATACAGTTATATAGAGACCGAACCAGTGACCACAGAAGGAGGCTTTAAAAGCACTGTTCCATCCCACACAGAAATGTGCTCACTTTCTCCCATTCAACTCTCCACATGCAGGATACGCTTTCTGGACATTTGCTGGGTGTCAATGGGTGCTTCTCAGATTTACATTAATTTGTTTCAGAGATGCAAATACAGCAAAGCCTGAGGTGTTATCCATAATGCACAAACACCTCTTACAAGTCTTTTTCTATTTTGATATATTTTGCATTCTAATGTCTGAACCCCAAATTTCTTCTTCAGAATTTTCTTTTTTCAGTTTACGTTTTACGCTGAGTTTCAACTCCCCGTCACTGTTTTGGTTTAGAGGGGAGGAGGTCAGTGGAGCGCGAATCTCATATAATCTGTATATAAGTAGAGAACTTATCTTTTATTTTCAATGCCAAAATGTACAGTTACTGTCCTGTCTCCATATATAGCTGCAGAAAAACATGAATATCACTATATAAGGGCGAAAACACATGATAAAAGGTACTTATGACTCACCTTTTGCCCTTCATCGTGGGCTTGTCGTAGCTTCGCAGGTACTCCACTCCAGCCTCGGTGATAACACACAAGTCCACGTTGCTGCCTGAACCCAGGTCACAGAAAATCCCTGCAGCGATGGCGTCCCGTACCAGCTGCTTCGCCTTTTCCAGCTGAAAGGGAGAGAGGAGAACGAGAAAAACAGTTATTAGACATAGGAGGACAGGGTTGGTGCTGAAAGTTGAATAACAGCTAGATCCATTCTCTGGTGGTCATAATGGAGGTTGGGCCAAAACACACACACAAAGACGTGATTCTTTTGGGCAGATTCATTTCATGCACTAACCCTAACCCTACAACAAGAGCTCTCACCTTCCATCAACTCACGTCTTCTGTGCATTACCAAGCCAACTATGCATTGATACAATGATCGTGATACGGTGATACACCGGCACACAGCATAACAAACTGACTCTGTGTTTCGCTGCAACACATTCAGGTAGCATTACATTACAGTCATTTAGCAGATGCTTTTATCCAAAGCGACTTAGAATTCAGGATTCTATCACATTTCTACACCGTAGGCACAGCTACGGGAGCAAAGTGTCTTGCTGAAGGACACCTCTGATTGAAGGACGGCCCTGCTATCCACTTAGCCACAGTCATCCACGCATTGCTCAGAGTTGTTCCCATACCAGTTTTCCTTCCCCCGATCAGATGTATATATAAATTCTTTTACTTTGTTAAGTAGTAAGTATAGTGGTTATTTGCATAAAAACACACAATTGAAATGATCAAGAAATAAATGATTTTATCTTTCTTTAAATATTAGCTTTGATAAAGAAAACAATCTTATTATAAGTATTAACATCTAATGATGTATTACAAGCAAGTGAAACAGGTCATAACTCATAATTCATCTCTAATATCTATTTTATATTGCTGTGAAAACATGTCCTTCAACAACTAAATGTATTCAGGTTGCTCACCAGAAACTACAGTTTACAGGATCACATTTGAACACATCATGATAACGTTATAATCTACCTTCAGCCAATACTCATTTACACTGAATAGAGCTTGGACGCATCATAATGTAACTGAATGGAACCTCTGATATTTATCATAGCAGGGCTGTGCTGCCCACTGGCTGCCAACAGCTAACAGCTAACGTTACTAGCACCAGGCGACTCAGTGAGGACGTAATCTCAGTTGTATTGCCGACACCGTTCTGTTATATTGTCAAATTGACATGTTTTCTCTCTTGTCTCTTCCCTCTCCAGTCATGTCAGATCATCCTCTCCTCCCTACCCTGCAGTAACCCCTGAGTTCCCGCCACTTCCCTTCACCTGACCAGCTCCACACACCTGTCCCCACTTCCCCGTTAGCCCTGCCGTAAATATATCGGTCCATTCCCTTTCTGCCAGAATGTCTTGTGTGCTCCCAACTGTTTTCTGCCCTCCATTGCCTGTGTGGTATTGACCTTTGCCTGTTTCTGAACACGAGTAAAACGGAACTATAGCTGGTGAGTCGGGCTTCTGGGGTTCAAACCAGGTAACTGAGCCGTTACACATTTAGTTCTACTGGAAAACCTATAGAATTCAATTCAATTATATTTATATAACCCCAAATCACAAATTAGCCTCAGAGGGCTTTACAATCTGTACAGCATAAGACATCCTCTGTCCTTGGACCCTTACATTAGAAAAGGACAAACTCCCCCCAAAAAAACATTCATTGAAACTGGACCCGGCTGCAGTAGATCCACTTCCAAATTCAGGATTCAGTCACACCTCATCTATATGTATCCCGTGCACAACATGCCATCAGTACAAACCCTTTTTATTACAACACACCACATTCAATTACATCTGCCAAGAAAGAACGCAGTCAGCCTCACCTCCATGTTTGGTTTGAATCTGTCCTCAAATACAGAGACAGCAGCTGCAGCTCCAGAGCCTGAAACCACAATCAAATGTTTAATTCTGCTTTTCAGGGTTTCTGTTTCATCTGGCTTAGAGGGTGGTCCTGAGTGGAACTGTATTCAGCCTGTATAGAGTACTTTCAGCACGTACCCATGGTGACGAAAGGCAGTTTGTCGTAGGACCCGTGTGGGTAAACACTGTACAGGTGAGCACCAGTCACGTCGACTCCTCCAACGATCAGAGACGAACCGATGTGACCCTGGTACCTGCAAAGCCAAACAGACATCACTGCAACATGCTGATCCACACGTCCAGTTAGCAACAGGCCTAACTGGACGTGTGTGGATGTTAATGAAAGCAAAAGAGAAAAGACACAAGTAGACTTGAAACTGAAGTTACAGATGAATAACTTCCTTCCATCACTATCTCAGTTACACTCACCTGAACAGCATCTGTTTCAGCTGTCGAGTTACCATGGTGACGAGTGGGGGTCGCCCAGTGTTGAGCATGTGCAGTTCCACGTTGGACGCCATGATCTGTGTGGTAATATCTGCGTCTGCAGCCACGCCAGCACCACAGCAGCTACACAACATACGGAGTCAAACAGTGGACACTTTCATGAACACGTCTTAGTGGCATAAAGCTCTTTTTGACCAACTCTGTGGGCGATCAGTTTTTAATTTTTTTTAATTTTATTTATTTAAAAGGGACCATGTACAGTTTAAACATAAATGTCTCCATTGGATGCACTGTACCAGATTGTAGCTTAAGCTAATTTGCATCTGCAGTCCCTTGGCAGGTCAAACAAGGACAAGACAATAACACAGTAAAAGGAAAAGACATAATACAGAGATATACCATAAAAACATACAAGACACCCAATACAACGCTACACACAAATAGCACATCAAAAATGAATGTGTGTCAATAAAATCAAGTCAGAAAAGACCACAAGAATAGAGGTCAGTGTGTGCAGTGTTGTGCAGTTTTTAAAAGACTTTTTAAGTTGGCTTTAAAAGTGCTAATAGAGCTGCAGCTCCTCACACCTTCAGGCAGGGGTTCCACTGGTGTGTTGCTTTTACAGAGAAGGCTGATTGTCCAAAAGTAGTGCGGCGAAATGGTATTGTACAGTCTCGTATAGAGGATATTCTCGCTGATCTAATGGAAGTTACTGAGCGAGTATATACAAAGTCACGGAGTGGAGGAGGGGCCAAACCATTTAAAAGTCTGTAGACCAGCCACAAATTTGAGAACAATCTAAAATTGTTGAAGCTCAGTAGATTATGCTTTTCCAACACCCTACAATGGTGAAAGTGCAACAGCCTTTTGTCCAGAATTTTTATTGTTTGCTTATATAAAGACTCGAGAGGTCTTATGGCTGTTTCACCAGCCTGCCCCCAACACGTAATGCAGTAGGACATATGTAAAAGGATCATGGCATGCATAAATATCTTTGCTGCATTTGATGTGTCTAAAATTTGCTAGGTTGTATTTCTTTGGTTTTAACCATTTTTTTTACATGTTTCTTAAATGTCAAATTTTGATCTAGTATCACACCAAGATATTTAAAATCAGTGACATCAGGTTGACTTATGGTTTCAGAAAAAATCATCCCTTTTGTCTTATACCATCTTATACCAGTTAATACCATACCTCAATATGCAGTCAAATCAGATCACATCCTCTAAAATACTTTCTTCATCCTTTATATACATCATGCATGTTACATGATTACAGTACACTTGTTGGGAGTCTTTTGTGGTTCAGTGTCTTTCTCAGGGACCCTTAAACACGAGCACGGGAGGAGCTGGAGACAAGTATTGGACAACCTGTTGTAGCACCTGAGCTACAGCTGCCTCAGCCTGTCCTGCGAGTAGTTCAGTTAAAGTGGGTTGAAGTGAGCTGGGAGGTGAGAGTTAACAACAGCTAAAGAAGAAGCACCTTCAGTTTTCAGCATTAACCTTCATGCATTTTTCATGTTTTATTTGAGTATTTTTTATAAAAGCAAAGGTCAGACGGAGGAAAAGGAAATAGATTTAAGGTACATGTGCAGGTGGGGGCTTATCTGAAAAACCTCACTGGCTCATACAGCCAGCAGGCTCACACATGAAGGCTTGAGGCTCCTCACGAGGTTGGATGACACAACAACAACAGACCATAAAAGGCTTGCATTTCAAAAGTAAAACTTCTAAACCAAACTAAAGGTGACTAATAAGAAATCACAAGTAATAAGAAGGAGTTACACTGGACACATGAGAGGGTGGAACCGGTTTCACTCACTAGATATTTGGAGCAATGTAGTGAATCTTCATGCAGTTCTTGTCGGCCACCACCATGTCGTCTGTAGCCCTGGTGTCTGCTCCCAGGATCACGCCATCCTGACACACGAGGACAGGAAATACAAGCAGAAATGAAGAGCAGCTACCTTACCTTGTTATGTAGGCAGTCATTTAAAGTAATGTAGAAAATAACAGCATATTTCCAAAAACATCTGTCTTTCTGTGTCTCTTACTGAAAACACAGGGCAGATCCTCACCTTGTAAACAATCCCAGCAATAGTGGTCCCTGTCTTTCTGGCACTGGGAGCTTTATAGCCAAACTCTGACAAACTGGACTCCAACACTGCATTCCTGGCAATGATGAATGAACATGAGACACTTGTGTTAGTGTTGGTTCACTCCAAACCCTGTTGTCTCCTCGTATCCTGCCACAAACACCATCTGTACAAAGGAATATTACACCAACCCAACACCACAAGGAGGGACAGGGCTGTATGTGGAAAAAGAAAGCCATGTCACATTTCAGTGACTGAGTGATGTACTTTGACATTCTACAACCAATAAATCTGAATCACTGCTGTTCACATCCAAATACCTACAGTTTATATTCTATGTGCTTCAATTGAAAAAGCACTACTGCTCGTTATAAATTCAAACTCGATCATTTATGGGGACATCTAACTAGAACGCCAGGAATCAATGTCTGTCTGTCTGTCTGAGTGTCCTCACATATCTGGAGCACTACTCATCAAATCTACTTCACACTTTACAACCAAACTCCTGTTCCCTCTGCTGGAGTGAACAGGAGCAGAGAGCCCACAGGAAGCAGAATCAAACCGGAGTATTTCACCAGAGAGACTGTGAGCAGCTGTGACTGTTAGACTTGATACTAACTTTAACTCTGAAGTAAAACTATTATCTATTACAGTAAAACTATTAATACCGCACAGTAAACGTTCTGCATTGAAATGTTCACTTCAAGTGAAGAGTGAAAAAGAGGAATTATCAGAACAATGTACTTCATTTACTTAACGTCTGATCAAGGTGGCCCCTTGAATGCTAATATTATTCTGGATAGTTTCATAAATAATAATGCAGGATATTTGAACTGTTCTATTTTCTCTTCTCTTATTTCTCTGTCTGGTAAATGTAGTACTACAAGCTTTTGTTTTGAAGTAGAAGTACACAGCAGGGCTTGACATGAAGCTTTTTCAGCTGCCAGGTGTTTTACTAACCCCATATAGGCCTATTAATAAATAAGTCAAATCAACTGAGATTTACACAATTGGACAAAAGTAATGTCAAATTCTAAATGTCTTCTTTTAACGTTGTTACTGTCATCTATTGTGGTTATCTGCATAAAAACAGACAATTTAAAGAAGGAAATAAGTGATTGTATTTTGTCTTTAGATCCTAGCTTTGATTAAAAAGAAAATACATCTCGTCATTTGTAGTTTTGATGATGTATTATAACACTAAATTAGGAAGTTAAACAGCTCATAATTCTCTTTAATATCTCTTTTATATTGCTGTGAAAACATCTCCTTCAAACTACTGGATTTATTCAAGTTTCTCAGCAGAAACTACATTTTACAAGATTACATTTGAACACATCATCATAACGTTGTAATATACCCTCACATAATACTCATTGCACTTTTTGGAGCTTGAACGCACCATAATGGAACTGAATGGAACCTCCGCACATCTGCTGTTAGCTCTTTATTTAGCCAAACAGAACTTCAACACATGTGTTGTTCACAGTGTAGTCTTGTCAGGGCTGGCAAGTTATTCCAGGGAACAATGAGTCAGAATAGTAACATAATCCATATTAGTCATATCTAAACATCATAGTACATCTAAAGATGTTTGGGCCCTTTTAGTGTGACTTGAGTGTGTGACTCGACACATGTGAGGTGTCATGTGAGGTGTGTTGCTGAGGACCAGAGGAAGCTCAGTGTTCAGTGTCGACTTGTTCTGAGCGATTCTCCAGAAAGTTGCAAGCAGCAACAGCACAGGTCAGACATGCAGCCCGTTGTCAACACACAGCTTTCAGCAGACACTCGGTATTATTTACATGTCAACCATAAAAGAGTGTGTTTCCCAAAGTTCCTACTATTTCAGCGTGTCTCCAGTTGTCGTTATATTCTACTACCAGCAGCCTATTTCCGCCTCCATTCAGCAGTCACACGACGCACGGCGCAGCGTTTCTTTACCTGCGGCTGTTTTCAAAGCAGAAGCCTCCACTCTGCGGCTCACAGGACCTCACGCTGTGGAGCATCTTCACTGTGGAGACGGGATGATTGAAGATGAAGATGAAGATGAAGCTTCTAAACTTAAGACAGGATAAGACCTTGAAGGGAAGCCCCGTCAGGAGAAGTGTCAGCACTTTTCACAGCTTCTTTCTTTTACTTTTACTTTCACTTCACAAGCCCCGCCTCGCTGTACAACGTGTCCACACTAACCACGTGTCCTCAGGGTGAGTTTGAAAGAGAAAAGCTGATGAAATTCCACCTTTCTCCCAATTCTATTTCTTCTCATATTTTATTTCCTGAAACCAGAATCAGATTTGGAACACAGGAGGAATCTCCACCTGTAAGAACAAAACGACGCTTCATTTGTCATCATTTATGGAATAAGATTATTTGTATGAGAGCAAATTTAGTGTCATTCTGTATCTGACCATGGGTCACTCTCTTATATGATCCTAGACTTATGATCCACTAAAATGAACTGCTGAATTATATTTACCAATATTTCTTGCAGTGTATTATAATTTGCCTCCACAACAGGCTGGGACTTTGAAAAATGTGGAGCTGCGGTGCTTTAAATGATTAGGTTTAGATTACTAGAGAGGTTAACACTAGAGAGGTTAACACTTAACCCGAAACAATAATAAATATAATAATAATATTTTATATTGTTGCTGATGCCTAAAAAAATGGATACCACTACTGCTAAACAATGGCCTATACAATCTAAAGGCTATTATAAACGTGTATTTACATAAATCAATCTACAATCATATCACAAATACTGGCACATACATTGGAGAACTATAATTGTTTTTCATAGGTGGTGTGGGAAATGGGATAGATACTAAATAAAGTCAGCCTTTACAAAGTCTGTAAGCAGAGGGCGCTCATGCATTAGTGAAAGTGTGGGGGGGGGGG
>NW_022280326.1:0-36201 GCF_004355925.1 Anarrhichthys ocellatus
TCTGCTGGTGCAACCTCTACTGTGGCTGGGGCCTCTTCGACAACTGGGTCAACCTCTACTGGTGCAGGGGCCTCTTCTGCTGGTGCAACCTCTACTGGTGCAGGGGCTTCTTCAGCAGGTGCAGCCTCTACTGGTGCAGGGACCTCTTCTGTGGGTGCAGGTTCTACTGTGGCAAGGGCCTCTTCTGCTGGTTTAGTAGCCTCCTCAACTGGTGCCACGGACTCATCGATGTCTTCAACAGCTGATGCCACCTCTTCCTTTACTTCAGTGATCTTTGGTACATCTAGAGCAGAGGCAGCTGCCAGCGGCACTGAAACACAAAATCCAGCCATCCAAACATCACTGATGCTGAAGTTATATATTTTTTCCCACATTAAGGTAACTCAACTTGTGGTGTTTAACCAAATCCAGTGACAGCAAATCTATCTGGTGGATTGCGACAACGTGCAGGTGCAACGTCAACAGCAGTTGCAGGAGAAGAAGGTGCAACAGGAAAGCAGTTTTAGTCGCTAAGGGTGTCGATGTAGTGCCATAAACCAATGAAGATCTTCCATATCAGAATAAGAGTATATGATAAATATCAACACGCACGTACGTATGCAATTTCTTTCCCTTTTCCACAAAACATGCAGCGGTGCTGATACACAGTATCTGTGAAGAGACTGGGAATTTTGAACAATACAAATGGAACATACTTTAGGTCATCGTGCACATATCGAACCATGCAGAAGGTAAGGGTTGTGTGTCTTGACAAATACAGGTCACAGTGCATCTCTCAAAGTAGAGTTGGGTGCAGAAAGCAGTGAGAAGAAAATGCAATGTATATGAAAATGCATTTATTAAGTGTGCATTTCAGTCAAGCTGAAATGCTCACTTAATAAATGAAAAGAGCGAGCTTACGTCTGCAAGTTCCATGTAGACCAACATTCAATATGAGAGACTTTAAAGTGGAATGGATAGCTAGAAAAGATCCTTAAAAGCTCAAATACAAATTAGGATTAAAAGACCAATTCAGACAAATTAAAGACGGCAGTAAACCTTTCCGCTTTGATAAAGGTTTTATTGTGTGTGGCTTGATGAGTTACCCTAAAATGTTCACAGTGCTCATTAGCCAGTTATAAGTCAAATAAAATAATGATCACATATGGGTTAAATCACTCGGTGACTAGTTTCACATTACACTGAAGATAAAAAGAGCACACTGCAGCAGTTACACTTTGTACAGAGCCATCTCCTTTTGCTGTCTGGTATACACAACTGCTCTTTGACACGTGGCGAGGAAGTACAACAATGCAGAGATTTTCAATGAAATACAGTGTTTGGTCAAATCTCGTGAAATAGCATTAGGCCCTTCGTAACAAAAATATACCAATAATATAACAGTATTTGAGGGCTGTTCCTGCCGATTCTGTGTTCACAGTGATCACATTTATTTCACCCATAACTGCATAAGAGTCACAAAGACCTCTTTGCCACTTTGGAAATGTTTCCCTGTGGTGTGCAGCTGTACACCAAGAGGAGCCTGCTGAGTAGAGGGCTCCGTTATAATCTGAACAAATATAGACATCGCACACGGTGATCTACGCTGCACACCAACAGAAATCTTACGAGAAGAAACGCTTCAATTGCACAATGCTGCGCCCGATACCCACTCCAATAAATATGAGAGAAAATAATATACAGCTTTAGGAAATTAATAGAGGATGATGAACAAGAGGTGAACCCAGGCACCCAAGGAGAAGCAACTACCCTCTAGGGGTTCTAGACAGTGAGCTACCAGTGTTACTGTTCTCAGTGGCTCTTAATTGAAAGTGGTTTAGAGATAGTCGAGGTTATGTCTGGTAGTGCGTGTGTGTGTGTGTGTGTGTGTGTGTATGTTTCCCTATAATGACTGTGTGGATCTTCAGGCCTCAGAGGCAGCTGCCTCCTCCTCCACCACCACCTCAGGTGAAGAAGTCGTACCGTTGCTGTCGGGCTCCTCGGCGGGGATGGCGTCTGGCTCTGCGGCAGCCTGGACCGCTTCGGCTATGTGAGCCACTTCTTCCGCAACCGTCTCCACTTCCTGCGCCGCCTCGGCGACCTCCTCCGCCACCTCGGCGACCTCCTCCGCCGCCTCGGCGACGGCCTCGGAAACCGCCTCGGCTACGGTCTTTGCCTCGCCATCAGCGGCCGCCTCCTCTTCGCAGACCTCAGCCTCTCCGCCGGCCTCCTCAGCTGCCACTTCCCCCTCCTCCTCCTCCTCTCCAGCTGGAACACAAGAAGCAGAAGGAGCACATTAGCCAGAGCACCACTACCACGCTCTTCTATCTACTACAGTAAGCAGCCACCCTCCCTCAACAATATCAAATCAGCGGTGCAGCTGCTCTGTGCTTTCTACAGACACAGACGCTGCATGTTAGAAGCTAAATCAGCATTTTAAAAAGCGGCATTATTATTATATTATCAGCAGCTGGGTTTCCATCCAAGGTGTGTTGAACTACACAACGGAGAGGGCGCACTCAAATGTAGTAGAGCTGTCACTCTTTATTCAAAATCCAAACCACCCTTACAACAGTGGGATACAAAGAACACCATCTGACCGGTAACAATCTTACTGTGGAAAAACACCTCCTGTTGCAGTTCATCCATGTCCGTCCAAAGTATCATCTCTTCATTATTTTTATACTTTTAAATGTGAAAGTGTCGTAATTAGCATAGCTAGCACATGAGTTATTGAGTTACGGCCAAAAACGTGTTTTGTGATGTCACGGTGACCTTTGATCACCAAATTCTTATCAAGATGAACCTTGTTGGATGTTTGTGCCAAATTTAAAGACATTTTCACACACAAAAAATATGTTTCTGGGATAACGTGTTCAGGAGATATCGTGTTCCTGAGATCGTGTTCCTGAGATATCGTGTTCATGAGAACGGACCGGACGGACAAACGGTTCAACGACGCAGAGCGAGGGTACGTGACTTTCTTAGGAATGTTTTTGAACAGTTGCGCATTCGTTTCTCATTCATTCAAACTTGATGTTTTTCTTTTGTAGTGACAGCTCTACAATGTAGATGACAAAAAGACGTGTGCTGAATATCTTTGTCAAAGATAACGGGTTGTTCAAATGTCGGGTGCTTTCAGATAGTGAGCGTTGTTCTTTCATGTACACACAACAGCAGATGTGCCCCTCTCCTGAACTCGCACAGCTCTTAGCTGCTGCATTCAAGGTTTATGGGCGGGGGGGGGGTTACACGGGTCTTTTCAGTGCAAACTGTTGTCATCCGGTCATGCCGGGACGCTTTGACTGTCAGGTCTGTGCGCTCGGAGATCAGGATCGGACCAGCCGGGGCCATATGCCAAGGTGGCCTGTGTTGTATCCACATGCTGTCCACACCTCAGTGGTCTCAGTGAGGTGTGGACAGCATGTGGACACAACACAGACAGTTTATTAAATGTAGGTCTCCATCATCATCATCTCCTGTGGACAGCAATGGGAAGAGAGGACAACCAGGCTGGAGCACAGCCTGCTCTCTGAGTCCTGTTAAGTTACTGATGATGAAAATGATTTAAAATAAAAGCTTTTATACAACAGGGAAAAAAGATGAGAATGGCTGCTGACAAAGCTCATTTTCCTCAATACCTCAACTACTACTACTACTACAGGGAGGAAGAGAAGGCAGCAAAGAAAAAAGAAAAAAAAAAAAAAAAAAAAGTACGGGGGACTTTTATTGTGAAGAATTTATAGGAAATGAAATCTACCGATTTTATAGCTGCTCTTTTGATCGCAAAATATATCCGATGGCCATCATTGAGGTTGCGTTAACTGTCAACACACATGTGGGGACACAGCTGAGCTCCGTTGTGGTGCGTCCGATCACAAGAGGTGCATTGCAAAGACAAGTGTAACCTCGTTAGACGAAGTGTATATCAGCTGTGTAAAACATGAGACGGACAGGCCGTTGGATGGAAACCTAGCAGGCTGATCCAGAAGCACTTGTTGTAGACAAGCCACTTCTAAAACACACCACTGCCTCAGTGAATACTTCTCCTGGGAAAAAACAAAGAGGCGGCACATTCACGACACTAAACCGCATGCAAACTCAAAGACAGGGAGGGGCATGACATAGACAGGAGGGGGGGGCAGGGGGAAGGAGAGGAGTGCGGGTCAAGGTGCAGGGTAGAAGGGGGTCAAGTTGAATCTTGGTTCTTACCATCCAATTAACAAACTACGTGCTATCTGGAGCTCCGACAGCGAGCCCAAGTAGGTTGAGCTTCTTTAATCTTTAAACAGAGAGATCCTCCACCATTTCATCCACATTGACCATCAGCAGAAACACACAGTTGTGGGAGACTGGCCCAGGAGTCCACTTTGACTCGATCAACACTTGAGCGGTGACTATTGGGATCGACAATAGCCAGCTGGTCCGTTAGAATTTCATGATATGGGTAAAATGCAGTGGCGGGCCGTCAGGGCCTGCAAGGCCTTCTCTGCTGGCTAAACAGAATCACAAAGCTATATCTATTTTATAATTTAATATTTTTTCTTAAATACACTACATTTATTATAATTTACAAAAATATTTTTCCCATTATCTTATTTTCTCATTGCACAGCTACTGTCTTCCTCAGTTGCTCTGCTTCCAGTGCAGCTTGTTTTAAGTAGAGCTTTTATCCAATCAGATCGCACCTCTGTGTCTCTAGGTAAGAACAGAGGCAGAGGCCTGCACACTCTCACCTGCAGCCAGTGCAGATTAAAGTAAATGGGGACGATATTGTTGATTGTCATAGTGTTCAACCAATCAGATCTTTAGTTTGACATGTTGGGCGTATTGTTTGACTATCAGAGCCTGTGCTCCGGTCTATAATGACATCAGCATTACAAGCCGCTCAGTGTCCGTGTGTAGCTGTGTTAGCTCTGTTGCAGAGCAGTACGTTCAACATTCAATTTGTGAAAGTAAAATCCTATGATAATCTTGTTGGGTCGCTGCTTGTCATTAAGGAATGACAGTGGATCCCACAGCCAGACCAGCTGAGAACATTATATTTTCCTGAATTTAGGCTTTTGCATTTTCTAAATGCCCTGACATTATTCAAACGACTCCTACCGAACAGTTTAATGCGAAGACGTACATAGTTACAGCATTAAAAATGAATAATAGCTGTGGTGCCGTAATGTGGTTATACGGTGGTATTTCACGCTGCAGGACAGCAGTGAAGGCCCAGGTATAAATTGCACGGCCTGCCACTGGTAAAATGCTCAAGACATGAGCATACAACATGGAGGAGCTGCTAGTTCTGCATTTATCCCCACTGTCTCTTTTAAAAGTGCAGGCATCTCCTGCTAAATGTAACAATACCAACTATAGGTCAATGTTATGGCCATCAGTGAGCATCATTTCAGTGTTAATGTTTAGAAAAATACAATAACAACTGTATTTTCTCTACCTGGTGCAAGCCTGGAGGGGATCATGCATTAACATTTATTTTTTAGAATATATATAATATATTTTGGGGACATTTATGGCTGTATGGTTGCAGTGTTTTATAGGATCGTCGACTGCTGTTAACCGGCCGTGAGGTGCTGCAAGTCATCGACAGCTGCTTCAGTTTGGAGTTTTCTTTACGCTTGGAATTCAGAATTGTTCCGATCCACATTTGCACGCAAGGTAAGACAATGGCGGTTTGTATTAATTCAATTTAGACTTTACAGTGGTGGACATCCAGACACACCTCTATACTGAGTCTACACTTCTAGTATTCTTCCTCCTTTTAGAAAACTATGGAAAGATGAACCCCGTAGCTAGAAAAGCTCAATCCGGGATCATGATCAAAGGAAGCGACTTGCAACCATTTAATCCACTCGAATGTTTTGTAATGCTACGTTCATACTGAAAACACGACTGCTATAAAAAGGTTTCCCCAAGTCTCAATGCATAACGATTTATTTGAATGATTTTTGAAGTGGCCCTTTGCGGCTGCAAATACAGTGGATGAATAATCGCTCACCACAGATACATCTACAGCACATGTTCATCAAATGTCCCGCATAAACAAATCCTCTCCTTAAAACCCACAGTGGTGTTGAGCAGTGATGAAGTCCATTGACTAAAGAAAAATCCATTCGAATGTTTCAGACTCTTCTGTCGAGTCCATTTATCCTCTTCACAGTGTTGCACATTAACATTTATCAGCAAGAGGGGTAAACAAAAAAATAATGGACGGTGCACGGAATCAATATCCTTCACAGACTTGTCCCGAGGTTTTAGGCTGAGTGGAGCACTCTCTTTCTTATCAGTACAGGAGGGGGAGGGAGGGAGGAGAGAGGGATTTTTGTTTCCCTTTTCAGATCCAAAGAATCCAGTTCTAGGACGGATCTCCATGCGGCCACAGAGGACCTTAGCTTTACCATTACACTGAAAAGAGCAAAGACACAAAGCATTAGAGAAATGGGAGGAAGGACTCTTGCTCTCTCAAAAGAGCCCAGTTCAATTTACACAAGGTCATCGTCAAACTACAAATCAACCACAGAAGCGGTGTGTAGGTAGCAAAAGACAATAAATAAATGGGTATGAGCTGCTACCAAGATGCACTGGTGAGGTTGATGGCGAGCGCTCTAGTGAGAACAAGCTTTAGTCATCAGCAAACTATGACAAATCTCAGCAGTTTGTCTCACTTGGAGCAGAGATATCGATTGTTTTTATCTAAAGCCTCTTGGAAACACAGAGAAGTATGAGGGAGACAAGGAAGAGAGAGAAACGAGGGATCGAGTGGTACCAAAGGAAGAGACAGATGGAGACTAATGCCCAATCCCAAGGTCCCCCCCTAAGGCCCGAAACCCAAAACCCTCAGGGACTTAACTGACATCTCCTGGTAGATGAAATGGTGTGAATATGAATGGAACAACTTTGCTGCAACATTTCAAGTTACCATGACAATATGATGTGGGTATTCATTTTACATTTCTTACTCCCTGATTTGAACGTCTTCCAGGCACTTTCCTCACAAGATGAGGTCATTTCAAATAATCTATTCACTCATTTTTGTAAAAACAGCTTTAATGACAAAATCTTCAATCCTTAATGTTTCTGAGTAAATGCAATATGACAGGCTGAACACCCATGTGGCGTCCTCTTTGTTTAACACTGGTAACCCCGTGTTTAACGTCATATTGCTATGAATTGTGGGTAATTCCCTTGAGCAAAGTCGACAGAAATGTGGAGTGACGGAAAGTGTTCCTAATGTCTGAAAGAGTCCTAAAACACTGGATGATTTGACAGTGGAACAGAACTAAACCCTGGAGGACCTTAAAGCCTGTGAGACTGGAGATTGGGCCTAAGCCTTTTGGCCAGTAGGATAAAAATTCAGGAGAGTTGAGACTGGGGTCACATGGGAGGACGGATTTGTCAAAATTGGATTGGCCGAGTATAGCCAAGCTCTATGCAGAATAGGATTATGTTAAAAATGAGTTGCAAATATGGGCACCGACAAAGCTTAGCTCCTCAGGATACTCTGACACTAAATGATTGCTGTAAATGTATTTATGTTCCTCAGTTCAAACCCCTCCCCATTTTAAAAACCTGTTCTGCTAACCTCTTTGTTCTATCCTTTTCTTATATTGTGCAAATTGAGTTCATCGGTAGAATCCATTATTTAACCTATATTGACTGATATCTTTATTTTCATGTCATGAACGTGCCCAACCCTCAAATTACAGCTGCAGTGGACACATTCCATTAAGTTTCATTCAATTACAAAATAACAGCTTACTTCACCGCTCGGTCTTAAACTATTCTGCCTTCTATCCCAGACCTGGCGAATAACATCTGCTACAAGAAAAGGCTGCTTTCCTGAAGTGCAAGCTCAAGGTTTCCATAGACATCCAGCCAAAAGAAATCTACATGAATGGAAGTCATTTTACTAAAGAGTACATCCCTCATGTCCCCGTAGACAGGACAGTAAAACAAAAAGTGCTCCTCATTCTCAGTTTCACCTATAGCTCACCAACAAACTTCTATTTTGTGTGATCGTCTAGAGCCAAATATTAACCAAATGTGTGTCACTTCACTGATGAAAGACAAATAAGTCAGCCATGAATATCAGCTTTAGCTCTTTAGTCTGCAGCTCGGTCGGCATTGACGGCAATGGAATGACTACCGTCACAATCGTCTCCGTTTTAGGTGTGGCCATTTTAATGTGTACGTCACTTGACTAATTACCTTCCCGCCGTTGGCGGGCTGATCTTGGAACCATGAGTGTTAAAACAAATACACAGTGATTAGTGCCATCATGAACTTTCATTGCAACCAATGTTGGAGTCAGGATAGTAAAAGTAGCCCATAGACGCCCAATCCAGCCCATAACCGAACTCAACACAGCATTTTAGTGAGCATTCAGAAAGTGTTCAGGCAGTGTTAATGAATGGAATGCTGAAGGTCTGTGACGACGCGACTTACCCTCTTCTTCGTCCCGGCCTGCAAGCAAACAGAAACACCATTCATGTCATAGAATCAAGCCACAGTGACAGTAGCTGAGCAGTGAGGACACGCAGAGGTTCAGCAAAGGTCGTTAACTTTTCTCTTTCCGTTACAGTCGGACGGTCAGTTTACATTCTGTTACAGCTTAAGAACAATGACTTTTGATATGCATTTCAATCAATTAGTTTCTGTACAAACACGCTAGTTATGCCATTTGTTGTCTTAGGTATGCTTTTTGAAATGGATATTCAATTTCCAACATTATTGTTATTTATCACACAGGATTTGTCCTTTGGGGAGCAACGAATGCATTAACTTAACTTCGTAAAAATGGAATATTTGGTTTGAAGGTGGACAAAAGACTCCTCAAAAGTAAAAAATGCAGTTCTACAACCCCTAAAACTGTAGTTCTGTGGAACCAACTACATTTGTCAATGCTTGGAGGTGATCCTTTCTGACCGTATGTGATGGATAGACTTAGCATAAGCAAAGTCTTTTACACAGTGGATTTATCTTCTACGCATTAGTGTCTGTGCAGTGATTGTGCTGCTGCTGATGGGATTTGGGAGCACACTGTCATTTGGTACATTTGATCCATTCATACTTGTCAAATGGATCAAGTGAACTTATCTCCTCCACATTAGGATGGATGAGATAAGTGGGCACGGGCAGTTAAGATTCTGCTAGCCAGAACCAATAGAAAGCAGACTATCAGGGATCACAAACACTGATATGATACTCAAACTAAATACACACAGTCGTGTGTACTGGACCAGAGGATGTTTGTATTGAGAGGAAATGAGTCTCTGCTGTGTTTCCTTACTGCACTCTGCTGTGCTACAACGCTAACCATTAGAGCCGCCCACTTTTAAAACTACGGGTGACGGCACAGAGACCATGTCCATATTTTACGGTCTACAGTGTCGAGGCAACCTCGATCTTAAAGCGTGCAACTTTCAGTCGACGGCGTTGAAACAATCGTCCGGCTGGACTAGTTCCAGTAACCACTTGATGATTGACATCAAACCATCTCACTGGCAATGCACTGGAGGAGGATGTGGAGATCCAAAAGGGATCTGAAAATCTCCCATCTTCTCCAATACCAGAAAGTACGCAGAGTGAAAACTCTCCGTCTGGCCTGAACACTAATTCTGTGAGCGACTTGATGACAGAACAAAATGAAAGTATAAAACAACATCATGTTGTCATTGTTTGAGTATGTGAATAAACTGGCACAAACTCAATGTGCCTAATTAAAAAGATGATAAGGAATTAAAGCTTTGGAGCTTTAAATCAATATAATTTGCCAACCTGAAAAAAGTTTGAAAATAAAACCAGCTGTCGGGAGGTGAAACCCTAATATGGCTTGTACTTGCACGATAAGCATACGTGAGCAACGTTTTATCAAGAATCATTATTAGTGTGACACATTACAGTTAGCGAGCTAGTGGAGGGGATCTGGTCTTGAATCAACACTAGTGTAGTCTGGTAGAGTGGTGGAAAAGAGTGGCAGGTGAGGAATACTTACTCTTAGGGGGCCATGGCTTAGGTACCCACTCGACCTTGGGTCTGGCATTGAGTTCTGCAATGCGGTCGTCGAACCTGGCGCCGTCTGTGCTCACAGTGCTGTATGCCTGTGGGAGGAGGAAAGGAGTTCCAGTTCGTAAAATGAAAGGATTTAAAACTACAGGTACTTTGCAAATTGTGTCATTCTACAAGATTGGCTCATTTGTTGCACTTGAGTGCTTAAACCTTTTGTTGAGGATACAATGCCAATGGTTTTAAGTGCAGGTTAGTATCGTGGTAGTATCATGATGATCAAATGATGAAAAACAATACAACTTACGTATGACACAGCGCCAACAAAGGCTCCACCACACAGCAGGGTGTAGAGTATGTTCTCTCCAGACCCACCAGGAACGGATGACATCGGTCGCCGTTGCACAACTGGAAAGGATTAAAAGGTCACATGTTAAGCGCTGAATGAACCGCATGACAGGAGCCAATCAATGCCACTTTCATTAATTAACATTGAATGGAAATGTTGGTTGAAGCTCGACAAGGAATAATTCAACAACGACTGTAATGTTGGCAGAGGCAACAGCAAGCGCTATGTTACGTCGTGCAAACAAACCACGTAACCGGTGGGATCCAAACGGAGGCTCCCTGCTAGCGAGGGCATGAATATGTGTTTATCTAGACCGAATATTCAAACGTCTGTTTGGGCCAACAGCCCCAGGTTAGGCAAATTGGTCCGCCGACATATGAGAAGCAACATGACAGGGGACAAGGGATGGTAAATGTCGAGTGTCCCCAGAACTTTATTTCAACTTGGGCCTCTGCAGGTCGCAGGTAGAAAGGTTCCTACTAGTCCCGGGGGAAGGTTCCTGCAGTCCAAAAAGGGGGCTTTAGAGAAGGTTCAAACAGGAAGTGATTCACTGAAAGGAATAGAGTGACAGAACTAGTACTGGACCACTGTCGATCCGTATTGATCCCCCCCCTCAAGGTTCGGCACGCACGTGAACCACGGATTACACAGTTTAACGTGAACCATCGCAGGGTGAAATATAGATTTACTGAAGATCGTTATCCATCAACATTCAGTAAAACATGTGATCAGGTCATCATTTATGCTTTCTGTTTGCCGATCTCTGATAATGTTACATTGTAACCAACCAATCAGTGTTTAAACTGGTGAGAAAACTTGAATAAATCGGTTTCACAACATATATAAATAGATATTAGAGATGAATTATGACCTGTTTATAATACCTCTAACAGCTTATAATACATAATTAGGACTACTATTGACAACATTTGTTTTAATCCATTAAAGTAGAATAATTAATTAACTTCCTTATTATTTGAATTGAGTGTTTTTATGAAGAAAAAATAGTATCGGCGGCAAAAGAACGTGATCAGGGATCTCTAGAAGTTCTATTTTCTTTTGTGCTGATCCGATCGGTTACCGGATCCATGACTCTGATCCGTACCGTGAGTTGTATGATACTTTGCACCACTAGACAGAACACAGAGGATGATAAACCTCGCCTTCACTGTTCACATCGGCTGCTTTGCCTCCATGTGTCCTAACTGTTGATGACACTTGACCCATGGCAGCTTTTCAAAAGATCCCACAGGTCTGGATAACAACAATGTGCTGCACAAGCCCGAAGCTTCAGCTCTCAGTGTAGAAGGAGATATGGTGAGAAAGCACCCAGAGGCTCACGATGCCTCACGCTCTGATTGGATTCAGCAGAGTAGATCAAGTTTACCAAAAAATAGGCTCGTCAGGGCTTGTTTGATACCTGCAAGGTGATGCATACACCCTCGGGTACGCAGTTCGGTTTGAGCCTGTCACACAATCCATTTTAATATTTAACAATACTATTTATAAAAAAATTTGACTGGAGTCCACAACTTTTACCAATACTCCTCACATCACATCACTTAAACAAAGTCAGTTTTTAACATTTCATTATAAAAACTGTGTAAATCAATGAACTCTGCACCTAAACAGCACCCAAATGAATTCCTTTCATAAAATAGATCCAGGTAACAGGACACACGAGTGCCTTGCAGTTGTTTCAACTGACTCCAAACATAGTCAGAGTTGATTGATAATGTTTTTCCTCATGTTGAGTGTTTAATGTGAAGATGTCGGCCATATTATCTGCTGTTTACATTCCTTATGATGCTAATTCAAGAGTTGCGCTCCAGGACTGCACTACTGTTTTAGTTTTGTTCGTCACGTGTTTGTTGTGTTGCAGCTGAATTTCGTTGTGCTTCCCTGTGTTGCATAATGCCAATGAATGATCCTTGAACAGATAGCAGAAGTGGCAATTTTGGTCTGAACATTTTGGGTGGGGCCACACAATATTCACACGAGAAAATGTGATGATGCAATCCAAACATACGCTGTACGTGAGTGAGAGTGGAGACACTGCCATGACCAATGTATCACCAACAGCAGTGGCGACCGAATTTCAGCCGAATAACACCGTCTAAAAATCACACGATGAAGATCCGACTACATATCTTACCATACCAACACATATGACCACCAAAGGTCAACATCCAACAGCCTGCCTGCTCATGGCCAGCAACCAAAGGTGCATTTGTCATCTGTTGAGCAACCTCATCCTTTTAAACATTGTACATGCAATCCAAAAGTTTGTTTTTGAATAATGGCTGAAGTGCCCGAAAATAGGGTTTTTAATACGCATTTAAATATGCATTTGAAAAGGCCAGAGTTCACCGAGCCGGCAGACTCGTCATGTCCACGCAAGGCAATGTCGCACTTTCCACAAAGCTTTATACAAGTTAGAATTCTGCCAAGAGCAGACCCGTTTATTCAGTCTGACGGTTGTCTGTAGGCACCGTCAAGCTGAGAGGCAACGTTCCAATTTTTGCTCACGGTGTAAAGTGGTAAATCGTACCATAGTTAAATAATCCACACGAGTCATCACGACTATTGTAACGTTAATGTAAGTACAATATCACGTGTACACCCTTGCACCCCTTAAA
The DNA here is from genome assembly GCF_004355925.1 of Anarrhichthys ocellatus. NCBI lineage: Eukaryota > Metazoa > Chordata > Actinopteri > Perciformes > Anarhichadidae > Anarrhichthys > Anarrhichthys ocellatus. The sequence goes on from NW_022280326.1 coordinate 12,982, forward strand.
ATCAACCAATGGGATGCTTTTAGGGACCCTGGCTATCAGGCCCCACTCATGATCAGTGCAGTAGGGCCGGGTCTGCCCGACCAAGCAGCATCAGGCACAAAGACACACAAGTTACACACACAACAAAGCAATGTGTTTCTAGAGAAGAGATTTCATTCAGAACATGACAAATTGCAAACATTTTATGAAGTAGACAAAGCTTTGCCATTATTGCATCTGAAATGGAGAAAAGCCTATAACTTCTTGTACAACAGTGCCCTCTGGTGGGGGCCGTGCCCCACAGACCCTTAGTGCAAAAACACAGATGGATAGCGGTTGTTCGCTGCTGTATTAATGCTCCGAATAGCGATTAAAGAATATTTAATGTACTCTATGAGGCGGACACTGTCATCAATAACCCTAGATTACATGAAAGGAATCAATGTCATTAACTAGTTGTAGTAGATAGTTTGGCTGTATGGAAGTGGGTTTGTGTGTAGTACTTATCCATAGCCAGTGTACGGGGACTTGTCATGTCCAGTGTTGAGGGGGTTAAACTCTTCCTGTTCTCAGAAACTAATCCGGAGTCCAAGGCTCTGACAGGACACCCTGTTATTTTTACCGGCTAAAGTCTAAGCAAGGTTGGAGTTGGGGGGCTGGTGGAGGGGGATGCAGGTCAAGATGTCAGGAGGATTAGACCATGATACCATCCTCTTGTTAAGTGGTAAAGTGTCTTGCTTAAGGACACATCAACATGAACTAGCGGGTATCGAACTACCGATCCTCTGACTGAAGGACACCCCCTTCAGCTGGTGTTCTATCATTAGGCCGACATCTTCACTCACTCTACCTTAAGTAGTTTCCAATGTTTCCACGTGTCACCTGTGGTTATGTAAGGTCATTATCAGCGATGGAGAGAGAAGCTGCTGACACTGACGTCAGAGAGTTTACGTCAGCCGCACTCTTTACATTAGACTGCAGTCACACGAGCGCATCACGTGACAGACAGCGGCCACCATGTTTCCACGCCACCCGCAGCCCGTGAAGGTCACACACGAATATATACATGCCTCACGGTCGCTTTTCAAACGGCATGAACTTCCCAGAGGAGAGAGAGAGAGAGAGGGCGCGTGCCCGCGTTTATTCGGACACGTGTGCACGGTGAGGCCAGTTTTACACCGGTACCGTATAACGCGTCACATGTCATTTAATAAAAAAGGGCCAACTGACACAAGCCGAGAAGTGACATGAAGGGCGCTGCGGGTTTTACCTGCAGTCTGCTGCTCTGTTTAACACTCTGTGGATAGAAGGGAGGTAACTGTCATTCGGAAATACTCCAACCGGGGCTCACAGTATACCCGTATTTCTTGAGACGCACACTTTAAATAAGAAAAATGAAAGTACACCACAAACGTGTTACAGCCCAGCTTCAGCCCCCCCCACCTATTAAAAAAAAAGCTCGAGTTGACCTTCACATCCTATGGGCAGCCATTGCCATTCTCCAGTTTGGTGGGGGAATGCAGCTATGCAGAAACATTCGCACGAGGACAACGTGTACTATTCCACACACTTCAGTCAGGAGGCGACGGATGATGCGAGAAAACGTCACATTTAAAAGCGCAAGTCTTGCGTTAAAGACAACGGTTAATAATACGAGAAATTCAGATTTTGTGTTTTGCCAATAGTCCCAGTGATGAACACTCACCATCCCGGGGCAACCTGTAGGCTGCTCTCCGCGCCAGAGGCCCACACCTCTGCCAAGCCGCTCTGCAGGAAAACATCGCTGCTCTCCGGGATACGGTGCGGGGGGATGAATGTAGCCGTTTCAGCAAGTGCTGGATGAATGAATGGCTGGTCTGGTCAAAAAACGTGTGCGAGGAGGAGGCGGAGGGCACACTTGCTTTCTGTTGCGCAATGTGGTTGTGCGGCGCTGTTGTATGAAGGGTGCTTAATGCCACAGAAAGAGGAAGGTGAGGAGTATGAGGAGTCATTCGGACCCCTGGAAGAGGACGTTCAACATATGAAAGTGGCTAAAAAGACGACGGACCCTCAATGATGTTACATTGTAAACAACCAATCCGTGTTTAAATTGACAGGAGAACTAGCAACGTTAGCAGCACCGCTAATGGCTAACGAACAAAGGTTCCGATCAGTTACATTATGATGCGTTCAAGCTTTGTTCAGTGAAAATTAGTATTGGCCAAAGGAAAATTATAACTTTATTAACATGTGTTCACATGTAACCTCGTAAAATGTAGTGCTGGTGAGAAACTTGAATACACATAGACGTTCGAAGATGTTTTCACAATAACATCGATAGATATTAGAGATGAATTATGAGCTGTTTACACTAGCTCTAAGCAGCTTATAATACATCATTAAAACTACTAATGACAAGATTTGTTTTTGTCAATAAAAGACCATTGTGTGTTTTCATAAAGAAAAAAAACAATCAAACAACAGAGGGATCTGTATCTGCCAATCTATGATCAATAATGATTGGCATTTAGTATCGGCAGCAAAAAAACAGGATCAGGCATATCTAAAAGTTATATTTGCTCCCTTGTTTCTTTTGTGCGGATCTGATCTCTGATCTGATCCGTGACTCTGATCTGTGATACGATCCGAACCATGAGTTTTATGATCCGTTGCACCACCAGAAATAAAGACAAGAAGACAATCTGACATAGATCAGTATGAAGGTGTACATTTCATGGAATTCGTCATCAATCCTCTTCAAAGCAGCATGTGGGGGTTACCATGTCCAAATAACTTTCTCTCACGACTACCACTGATCCTCTACACCACACGCACACCACATGCTCAAAACCTGTCTAAGATATATAAGATGATACTGGGAAATACCATAACAAAGTGTAGAAAGTTATACTCGTGCTATATCCACCTCTACAACTGCACTTCTCAACTGCTTTTTAAAAATCTCCCACCAAAGCGTGTCAACTTAAAGCAGTCCTCCCTGCTGCTGTTTCTTTCCATGGCATCGATCACCCTCCATACCTCATGGTGACTCTCATCAGCTCCACCCCTCTGACCTGGAAGAGTCATGTCACAAGAAGCACAGAAGGTCGAGGCCGCACACAAAATGACACTGTTATCATTTTTTTTCATGCTTGCTCATTCCTGTACTCAACTCTGCTTTTACAGGCTCTGTTTTTCATGCACAAGATAATGTTGCTGTGGTTTCTTCACATTTTACTTAAGTGTTGTCCTCTATGTTAGCTACTGTATGACCTTTTATAACTCCACACACTAATATTCACATGTCATTTGCTAAGAGAACAGTTTGGAGATAGTAGGCAATTGTGCTCTCTCTGTCTCTGTCTCTCTCTCTCTCTCTTACCATACCTGTTGTCTTGTGTAAGCCGAGAACGGCTGTGTTAGCAATTTCAAAAAATTTAAATATTAAATAGTGTAAATTTTGCTTCCACGAGCAGAGATATTCTGCGCGGAGTGATGTAAAAGCGCTCGCCAAAGTAATACACGTACACGGCTGTTTGATTTGCACGCGTGGGACCTCTACATACACGGATCTAATTTGTGCTCGCGGATTTTGACACTGATTTGCCTTCATAGGCTGCCTTCTTGTTTCGATGATAAAGGCTCGCTGTGTGACAGCACCAGTTATAAGTCGCGTGGCTAATGTTGAGGTGCGTTCACACCAAACGCGGCGCAAAGAAAATAAGATGGTATGAAATAAGACTTCAGGAGAACCCTGTGACGGGAGGTCGGTGACTCCATCATGGCATCCTGGATCAAGCAGCACTTGGTGGGTGGACAGCAGGACAGAGAGCAGGACTCCTGGTGGACTTCGTGTTTACATCATGATGCTTGGTGCTCAAACATGTTGAAAGTTGATGGACGATGTTTCCTTCATTTTGAATTATGTGGAGATATCGGCCATATTATCTGTTTTTGTTGCTGTTGACATTCCTCCTGATGCAAATTCCCCAACATGCGCAGGAATGCACTGCTGTGTTTGCTTAGTTATGTTTGTCATGTGTTTGTTGTGTTACAAATGGGATACAACTGCATCCCTGTGTTGCATAATGATAACAAATGATCCTTGAATCACTGCTCCTTCAGTATCAAGGAACAATCTGAACAGGCCCCCCCCCCCGCTGCTGATTGCTGCTTCGCTTCCAAAAAGCCTTCAGAAGTGACATTAGAAATTAAAGCGAGGCAGCCCAGTATGGATGAGCAACAGTCGGTCTTGTTTGGCACTATTTTTCATCGCCGCTTAACTCACATAGCCGGTAGTATGTATTTGATCGTAACTGAGCAGCTTTGTTATCAATACCTAACCAAACATTAACCGGTAATGCTACTTCATAATATTCAGGAGCCAGCTCTCTCGATAATGTTTCCTGTTATTGTCAGAAGCTGGTGCTAATCCTCAAATTTGAACATGCCTCTATAAATCTGGGCCTTTAGAGCGGTACTTGTTACCATGTTCATAAATTAACTAAATCAGTCCAGCCAGTTATAATCGGAGCCATGAAACAGTTGATTTGGTTCTAATTTCAGTCTTGCCAGCTATAATATGTTGGTCATGTATCACGATGTAGCTAACTTGAGTTGAGCTAAATGCAGTTGCTAACTGAGCCGTGATCTGTTTGGAGACCTTGACCGCAGTCATCTGTGTGTGCATGCTGGAATGTACTCCCGATCTCTGGCAAACATAAGTAATAAAGTACGATTGCCAGCTAGCTGTCAATCAATCTGCAGTTGCCCTGACAACAGTTCCAGACTCTTAAAAAAAAAAAAGAAAATCATGACTTCTGTCAAATCGTCAACATTGTAATTTGAATAACTCCACGTACAAAGAATGAGGTCCTGTCCAACAAAACATATTATGTATATTATTAATAAAACAACCACAGCAACTGTGAATGTATGCGGACAAAATGAACATGACTCACGTATATTTCACATGTTCGATTTTTTTATTTTACACAGAATTTAGAGCAGTGGAAACAGAAAGAAGCAGACAAACAGGTGCATCCCATAGACAGGACCTGACGACCCCTAAACAGGACAAGAAATGACAAGAGTATCATGTTTAAATGTGTTCATCTATTTATAGAATATACATCTTCACACTGGATGGCAGAATACCAATAACGCTATATGGCATCACATCATATATAGGCATAATGGTATACTGTACGTTGATTATAGTAACATCTAAACAAACTAAACACTCACATACCAGCGTGCTGGGTTACTCCAGGCCATTCCTCACTTTGTACTCGTGTACATCCGCACTGTGCTGCTTGAAGAGCTGCGGGTGGAAGACAGACACCACAAGTCGTTTAATGGCACCAAGTGGTTATATTAGAACACTCTTCATATTCAACTACATTACATAATCTATCGCCATCTGGAATTAAATAAAAGGAAATCTTAACAATATAAGAAAACCAATCTTCACTATAGGACTTCTCTTTTAAACTACATTAATCAAATCAAGGAATGCTCCTTTTACGATGAGAATATCACACCATATGCCATGAGGAAATATTTCATTGTTCTGCTTAGAAATAAGCAAACTGTTTTTTTTGTCCTGAGCCTACGCTTCACTGAAAATCCAAAATGTGACATACGTTTTTTATTTTTTTTAAAAATAAAACATTGCTGCCCTCTCCTGTCCCTTTGAGGTACAATAAATGCTGAATAGTTGACCTGATACAATCTGCTGCATGATTCAGAAATAAAAGTATTTCATCTTGCCAAAAGACATGCAGGCCTATACATTTCTGAATAGGTCAGTTTGGTCTCCTTTCAATGGGACAGACATGAACTCAATGGGCTGAAAGAACCCCTTGTGTGAATTAAACACAGAACTCTGACAACAACAAATGATCCATTTTTAGAGATGATAATATGATGTGTTCATTTACCAGGCCCCAAAGGAGAGCAGATGTTCCAAAGGCAAGGCCCACTCTCAACCAGTTGGGGTTACCACTGTCAGGCTTGGAGCTTGTGAATACAGACCTGGATCCAACTGCAAGAAAAGAGAAAACAGCACAACATCATAAACAAGCACACTGACTGGACTTGAAACAGACATGAAGGTTCGCATCAATACCATGGTTACAGGAATGGACCATTGCAAACATAGAAGTAATTACTTGACAGCATGTATTTGAATTTGTTTTTACAAGAAGCAGGAGAGAGAGGAAAGAAATCGCACAAATCCTGATAGAAGTTTGGCGTGAATACCTCTTCATACATGAGCGAAAGTTATAACGTGGATACAGATTGGATTACAATCATTCCTGTTAACTAGACCAAACATAATAATAATACATTCGCAACAGCTGGGTAAACAATTTTGAAATCACTAACGTTAAGCTAAAAAAACACTCTTATAATGCGTAACTTAATGGGGGAGAAACCCGCCTGTGTGTGACTGCAGTGCTTACATGAAGCTAAGCTAAGGTCAGGCTTCAACATACACATACGTCACAACGTTCACGCTGTGAACAGCGAGACAAAAAAACGTTATTCAAAATCATATCAGTGAAAGAATTACGATTATGTCCTAATCTTACTTTTGCCGACGAAAGCAGCTCCAGAGAATATCCTGTTGAAAGTCATTTTAGCTTCAGAGCAGCTTCCTTCATGCGATCTGCCACTCCGCAATCGATTAAACGTCCTGGAAGACTTGAGTAGCTGATCACCGATAAATCGCTAGGACACTTATGAGAAAAACTAACAAACTAATAGCATTTGAAATTTTAAACTCAACAAATGTCTGGATTTTACTATTGTAAAGCGATTGCATCTCGATTGACGTTACCCAGTTTTGGAATTTGGTTTGCAACTTTCGATACATCCACAGTGCACTGGACACAGTAGGCTACTACTGCCACATTCAACCTGCTACCATAGGACATGTTTTATTTTTTAATATAACCAGATACACGTGATTAAATGTAAAGTTAAACATGTTATTCTTGTCCAAAGGCCATTAAGTGACACACAGCCACATACAGCCCCGCTTGTCCGTATTTGACACGCAGACTCAGAGCAGTCTGACCCGGAGGAGAAGCACATCGGCCATTTTGCTCGGAAGGGGGCCTCGTCTTCAACACGTGAGACGTTGGAGACTGACACAGCCCAGGATATCTGAACCCAAAGAGGATACTATTGATGTGACTCGACAGAGGCGTAGGAAGCCAGCACAATGCCCACAATCACTCTACCGCCGAAGGAGAATGCTCTCTTCAAGAGAATATTGGTAGGCTAAATGCCTGAGAAAGCGTTAGCTTGCTGGCTAATGCTAGTTTGCCAAGTAGCCGTCAGTTGTAGCAGTCAGAGCAAGTAGCTAGGAAGTCGCTACTGAATTAACCCAAATATTTCAGTACACCAAACGCATTGTGCTGTTCACGTCTCTGTTATTAACGAGTGGTTGTAACAATGAAACTAAGGAAACAGCAATTACTTGGCTAACAACCAGTCGTGTGGTGTCGTAGCTCTGCCATTGGCCTTAAAACACAAGTAAAGTACAACAGTAACAGAGCTGCTCGGCATGTACAGCAATACACAGTTTAGCGTTAAGTTAGGAGGGTAGTTGAGGGGTTAGTTTAACGTTTTTTAAAACATATTCGTCTACAGTGTCAACGTTTTTAATCAACATAGTTCTCTCAATTGCTGTTCATTCATCGCTACAACAGTCCCGCTGACTGGACTATTTCCGCTGGTTTTCTGGAACACAGTGGTTTGCATTCAGCACTTACAACACTGTACATGTATTTGTGCACTCGAAGCCGACTGTCTTGAGGATCAGTGCAGCAGAGCGTTGCGGTCTGTTGTCCCTCAGACGCCCGGTGTGAAGTTTGCTCTGTCTGTCTGTTGCAGAGATGCTACGAACACAAGCAGTACAGAAACGGCCTGAAGTTCTGCAAGCAGATCCTGAACAACCCGAAGTTTGCTGAACATGGAGGTAAGACACAGACTAATGACGTACAGTGGAATGGATCACTGTGTAATTTCTGTTTCTGCACGTTCACACAACCTCCCTTCTCCTCTTGACAGTTGCACTACATTTAAATAAATGTGGATTGAGGTGAAAAAGCCAGTCATCAAAAAACAATAGGTGTCCTAGCAACTTAAAGTAAGAACAAAAGTGTGTGTGTGTGTGTGTGTGTGTGTGTGTGTGTGTGTGTGTGTGTGTACGTGTACACATGCGTCAGCTGTGGGTCAGAGGTAGAACAGGTCTACCTCTGCTCTGAATATTAGCGGTTCGATTCCCGGCTCCTTCATGTCAAAGGACCTGTGCTGTCGGTGTGTGAGTGACTAGAACTGCTGAGCAGGTGGCACCTTGTATGGCAGCCTCTGCCATCGGTGTGTGGATGTGTGTGTGATAATGTTGACATATAGTGTTAAAGCGCTCTGAGCTGTCAGAAGACTTGAGAGAGACAATACAAGTACATGTCCATTTAACGTTGACCATTGATGGCAAACAAATTGGTACAATAAAGCAAAACATTGATACAGCGGTCTTTTTAGAGTTTGATTGTAGATTGTTTTAGGCAGATACAAGTACATATTGATATTTCTGTAACATAACAAACTGACATCCCTTAATTTAGCTTTTTTAAAGAATTTTGACCAATATTTATATGTGCTGAGTGGATCATTTCTCAGTCCTCTCTGATGGATAAACTGTAATAGCATGGCTGTTTCAGTGTGTTGTTACTTATCAGCTGATGTGTGCAGTGATACTGATCATTGTAATGTAAGTTATGCTGTGTTCTATTGGGAGTTTTTAGCGGTTAAGTAGCAGGATTTCTAATAGTGTACCTGTTCTGCGGTTGTATTGTTTTCTCAACAGTGCCTCATACTTTTTTTCACACTTTATTTTTTCGGCTTTTCACCAGACAGACAGACAGACAACACATATACAAAAACATAAAAATAAATTTAAAAAAAAAAAAAAAAAAAGGGGATCTGGATTGCTCCGTCTCTTCAAAAGTATGATAACTCCTGTGAAATATTCAGGTTGTGTTATCGTTGACATGTAAACATCGTCCATTTCTCCCACTTCTCACGACATCGCTCCACTTGAGCTCTTATTCTATGAGTTAATAGTTCCATATCATACATTTCAGTCACAATTTTCAGCCATCCATCTTGTGATGGTGGTTCTGCCTTGTGCCATCTCTTCGTGATAGCCTTCTTACAAGCTGCTAGCAAGATCTTCAGTAAAACCTGTCTTCTCTTAACACAGTGTCTGCTGTCAGATTACCCAAGTAGAGAAACATACATGACTTTGGTATATCATAGCCCAGAATTGGACTATAACCATATGGACATTTCCCCAAAACTGTACAATTTCCGGACATAGCCAAAATACATGGGAGTGGTTTACATTTACTGCCCCACATTTCCTCCAACATGGCTGGACAATAGACAGACATTTATTTGTAATTTGGGGATTAATAAAGAATCTGATTACATTCTTCCAACAATGTTCTCTCCAAATACACGAGGATGTTGAAGACTGTTGTGTCCTCCAGATATTCAACCATTCATCCTCTGTAATATTCACACCAAGTTCTTGTTCCCATTTCAGTTTTACATAAAAAGTTGTATTTTCTAATTTTTTCCGTCAGATGTTGATATATAGTCAATATGATTCTATACTTGTAAACTCCTATTATGGTTCTAATTATTCCATTTTTATCCAAGTTAATTTTGTGCTTTATTTCTCTGTCGAAAAAGTCCCTTAATTGCAGATATCTGAAGTGGTCCTGGTTATTTAGTGAGTATTTGTCTTTCAGCTCCTGGAAACTCACAACGCTCCCGTCTTTAATGACTGTGCATATTGCTGTTATTCCTGAAATCCATTGTTTGAACCTCAGATCGAGAGTACCCGGGATAAAATGTCTATCATAGGCTATCCATCGTAGAAGCCTGAGCTCTTCTTCTAATCTGTATTTTCTTATCAGTTTAAACCACATCTCTAATGTAAATCGGGTGACAACATCCATCTGGTCAAGAAAATCCTTTGCTATATTTCTGTCTCCGATAAGGCTTTGAATTTCCCTTCCTTCTATATATCGTTCTAGGTTTTTCCATTTAGCTTCATAGTCATTGGTACACCAATAAATTACTGGTCTAATTTGAGCTGCATGAAAATATACCCTAAGATTTGGTAATGACATGCCCCCTTTATCTTTTCCAATCTGTAATGTTTCGTATTTAACTCTTGGCCTTTGACCTTTCCATATAAACCTTGAGATAACTTTATCCCAGGTTCGAAATTGTTTTTCAGGGATCTCGATTGGTAGTGACTGAAAGAGATAGAGGAGTCTTGGAAGTATGCTCATTTTTATAGTGTCTATCCGTGAACTGAAATCTAGTGGAAGAACAGCCCACCTCCAAATCATTTCTAATGTCCTGATCCACTTTATTATAGTTGGCTTTATATAGGTCATCAATACTTTTTGTTATAGTAACCCCAAGATATGTCATTCTTTTAGAACTCCAATTTAAGTTAAGTGTTCGTTGTATAGTTTCGGTTGGTTTGTAGTTCAGTGTTAAAATCTCTGTTTTTGACAAGTTCAATTTATATCCAGAGTAAGAGCCAAACGTCTCAAGTTGGTTGATTAATATAGGGAGGCATGTGTCAGGGTCCTCTAAATAGCAGATCACGTAATCTGCAAAAAGGCCAATGACATGTTCTTCGTTTCCGACCTTTATCCCTTTAAGGTCTTTATTCTGCCTAATTGCTTGTGCCAGAGGTTCTGTAAAAATTGCAAATAGAGTCGGTGAAAGACAACATCCCTGCCTGGTAGACCGTTCTAATGCAATACTATCAGTCAGACTGCCATTTATTTTTATCCTTGCTTTTGGGTTTTGGTAAAGTGTTTTAACACATTGAATAGCTTTTTCATTTAGTCAAAATTTCTCAAGTACCTGATACAGAAATGTCCAGTTTACACTGTCAAATGCCTTTTCTGTGTCAAGACTTATTAGGGCTGCATTGATATTTTTATGGTTAATATGTTCAATTATATGTAGGGTTCTCCTTATGTTATCTTGGGTTTGGCGCCCCTTGATGAAGCCCGTCTGGTCTTCATCTATAATATCATTCATAAAGTGCTCATACATTTTTGCAATAATCGAGGTATATAATTTATAGTCTATATTAAGAATTGATATAGTTCTGTAACCAGAGCAGGTATCACTGTTCTTTCCCTTAGGAATCACTGTTATTACAGCCTCCTTCCAGGATGGTGGGACTTCACTATGTGCCTCATACTTTATTACTCACGCCTGTTCCATTTATCTGGCAAGCTAGCTTCTTAAATACTGTAAAGTAAACCGCGATGTTAATAAACCTGTAAACATTCCTTTGTGTAGTCAGTAGCTGTGTTCCCATTGACATTTTTCATACAAAAAAAAAGTTGTTATGCTTACTTGAGGTGTTTTTTTTCCATTTGTGGAAAAAGACTCGATGGATTAAATGGATTATGGAAACGCCGAATATATTCTGACGTAGTGAACATTTACCTCTTATGACTGATTGTTTCCGGTTCAAAAACCTACTTCTTCCACTCTGTTTACTGGCAGATTACGGCCATGTGTAAAGCATAGCCTAAGGCAGCCAACTACTGACCAAACCGTGCTGATGCACCTGATTTGCATTTCCTGTTTTTACAGCATTTCAAAAGTTCGCCTAAAATTCGCTTTAATAATTCGCTTCTTCAATTTAACGGAACACGGCTAGTGTCACTCTTGACAAGTCATGTCCCCGGATGTCTCACCCCTCTCCCTCCCACCCCTGCTTTGTGCTCCAGAGACGCTGGCCATGAAGGGTTTAACCCTCAACTGTGTGGGCAAGAAGGAGGACGCCTATGAGCTGGTGAGACGAGGCCTTCGCAACGACCTCAAGAGCCACGTCTGTATCCTTACATCAGCCCCTCAGGACAGCCGGGTTTCATTCAAATTCAGTTAAGCACCACAGCAGCTGCATTCGCCCCGAAAGACCTTGTACTTGCTCTTTAACGTCATTTCTGCTTCTGTAAAACACTCTGTGAATTCTTCCAGACATTTGATTTAGTTTGTGTGTGTTTACATTTTCAAGCACATGTGAAAACCTGCATAGTGTGTGTGTGTGTGTGTGTGTGTGTGTGTTTTTATTTCCTGAACTCGCTCCTCCAGGCTGGCATGTGTACGGCCTGCTGCAGCGCTCTGATAAAAAGTACGACGAGGCCATCAAATGTTACCGCAACGCTCTGAAGTGGGACAAGGACAACCTGCAGATCCTGAGAGACCTCTCCCTGCTGCAGATCCAGATGAGGGACCTGGAGGGATACAGGGTGAGTGTGGCAGAGGGAGGAGGACATGTGTAGGAAATAGAAACTGTTGAGATGAAACGCCTGAATGGATGAAGGGGGTTGGAGGCGGGAGGTTGTGCAGGGTCATACTGTCACCCACGGTCCTGCATGAGGGGGGAAATGAAGATGTCAATGTTGGACGGGATTATAAAACCTACATTTTCTTGCCTTCACTTTGCTGTGCTATGACAGGAGACCCGGTACCAGCTGCTGCAGCTCCGTCCGGCCCAGCGGGCCTCGTGGATTGGATACGCTGTAGCATATCACCTGTTGGAGGACTTTGAGATGGCCGCCAAGATCGTTGAGGAGTTCCGCAAAACGCAACAGGTAGGCCAGAGCTATAGACGACTCAATAGAACCATACACGTTTCTGAACGTTCTACGTGTTTAATAGACCCACTCTAACAACACTACGTTAACATTATAGGGGTTGAGGCGGGGGAAAGGAGATATTCGCCGTGGTCCTCAGTAATTTGACTTATTGTTATAGAGAGCTCCAGGATATGAGCAGGCAAAGATACTGTGTGATTTATTTGAGTCAAAAATCATACTCTCTTTAGTCAACACACAACAAAACGTATATCAGGAATGAATAGGGAAATATGGCAAGAAGGTTTATGCCGGCTGAGGTGGAAAAAAGGAGTGAAATGCGATAAAGTTCAATGGAAATCATGACGTCCGTGAAATTGTAGACTTCAATGTCCATGGAAACTTGTGCTTCAGGGTCACCTTCTTCTTCTTCCTCTCTGGGTTTTGTGACTGGAGACTTGGTGCCACCTACTGTTGAATGAACCAACTCCTAATAATGGCTTTATGGTAGTGAATGGTGACAAGCATTTCTTGACATTTTCTAAATTGGGTTGAAACCAGCTCAGAAGAGGAACTATGTAGGTTGTTGTTTTCTATGACTCATGCAGTGTTTCCCATTCATTCCCGCCACAGCTTTGACTCTATTACAGTCTGCACAAACTGTATCGCACTCAAAGTGATTCATAAGCACATCATGAGCTGAAGACATAAGTCTAAAACAGCTTTATCGTAGTAGTACTATAGTAGTGGTGGTATAGAAATAGTAGGTTTGAATTCTTTGAACGACAAGTTGAAGTAAAATGTTACGACATGCTTTTTCTGCTGTCGGCTACTTTTGCATACGCCATTTTTAATAAACCAGTTATTTGTCTCTGAATTAGGACAGGGCAATATATCGATACTATACGGAGGCTACATATCGTCTCAGATTAGTAATAAAGGCATCAGTGTTGTCTTTTCCTGGTTTTACAGGCTGCATTACAGCAAAGTGATGTCATTTCCTACACTATCTTACAATATCGATATCAAGTGTTTTGGTTGGTAATTTAATAATTGGTAATATAACATCCTGATGTGTGATTGGATGGATTACAGAGTATTTATTTATACAATGTGCTTGTGACTGGCCCAGGATCACTTCTGTTGTGCGTCCCGTTATGTTGTCAAATGCCATTTAATGTTTGTGCATATTCCATCCATATTTCATAAATACGTAGTGACATGGATGTAACAGATGAGTTCGTAACATTTCTTGTCCTCCTGTGCGCCCGTCTCTCGTCGGCAAAGAGAGACATGTTGGAGAGCTTTGGCAGAGAGAACCTTTGAACGCTGTGACGTAGAATCAGCTGTTCAGCAGGACCCAAACTTCTTTCCGAAGGGGGAAAATGTCCATCTTCAAAAACTATCTGTATACGTATAGACAAGGCTCCGAGTCCTGGTTCAACTTCTCAAGTGTAGAAATGATCCTCTCTGTAGTGCCCACGAAAAACAGAATCCAACATTGGAACACAATAACTGTGTGTGTGTGTGTGTGTGTGTGTGTGTGTGTGTGTGTGTGTGTGTCCAGACGTCTCCAGACAAGGTGGACTACGAGTACAGTGAACTGCTGCTGTATCAGAACCAGGTCCTGAGGGAGGCCGGCCTGCACAAGGAGGCCCTCGAGCACCTCAACAACTATGAGAAACAGATCTGCGACAAACTGGCCGTGGAAGAAACGAGAGGTGGGTTGATGGCGACGGCGTCACTTTGTTGCTGTGTTAATGCAGAGGAGCTACAAAGGTTATGTCGGTTCTCCAGCTCTCTCTGGACAGAACGTGTGACTGAGCTAACACAATTGAGGTTGGCTAAGGAGCACTTTTTATATTTCAGTACCGCTTGATATTTTAGACTGAATAACTTGTGTAATGAAACCATTGTGCTTAGTTAATGTTGAAAGTGTGTTTGTGTGTGTGTGTGTAGGAGAGCTTCTGCTGAATCTGGAGAGGCCTGATGAGGCTTCTGAGGTCTACAGAAGTCTCCAGGAGAGGAACCCTGAGAACTGGGCCTACTACCAGGGCCTGGAAAAGGCCTTAAAGCCAGGTGAACACTACCCTCAGGCCCACACTGGTGCAGTCCATGCGATATGGTGGATTGACTATTGCTACTGTAGCTATTGAAGAGGGCTATACCAGAACCAAAATGATCTCAGAGTATACCCAGTTAAGGGCGTATCCATTAAGACTGTGAAAGTACCACTGATTCATGTGTATACTTGGTTTAATGCCTGAGCCCAATACACTGACTAAACATCCGAGACTATCACTTTGGTTGGCCACAATAACAGGGAGTAGAATTGCTTTAAGACACTGGAAACCAATCAATGTCATGACTTTAAATGAATGAGTGACGATATGAGAGGCTGACTGCTGTCTTTAAGAAGGTTTGGGGAGCATTCTTGGCCGTGACAGAAAGGCAGAGTGTGTGATGGATAGAGGATGGATATCATGTGCTAATGTGTACCTTTTTCTCTGTACGGGTTAAACATCAATATAAGAAAATACAAAGAAATGTAGTGATTTGACTTATAAAATGAGATTGGGCTGATGATTTGAATGATTGACTGTTCGGGGGGAAGCCCTGATGTGTGTCCAATGAGTCTTTGGAGCCTCAGATGTCTGTTGCTGTAAATCAGCTGTGGTTGGATAGTACTTCTCCTTACAGTGTGTGTGTGTTTTTCCAGGAAGTGTAGAGGATCGTCAGAAGATTTATGAGGACTCCTGGGTGAAGTTTCCTAAAGGCCTGGTTCTCCGAAGACTGCCTCTTAATTTCCTCACAGGTAAACACAGTACAGCCTGCAGCACCACCATGCTGTCCGTCTCAATCTCAATCTACTGTATGTCATGCTTAGTGAGCAAATGCCCACGATGATTCGGAATATAATATCCATATTGTGACACAAACTCTCTAGCCTGTTAGAGGCGAGCTATTCCATCAGCAGTCTCACAGGCAACACGATACGCCCACTTTACTAGACAACACTCCCCCTGAGATTAGTTCCAGGATGAACTACTTTTTTAACCCAACCCATCATCTTCTCTGAAACCTAGCCAAGTAGAATTTGTGCCTAAACCTAAAGAAAGTTTGGATTCTAAACCTTGCTGTGCCTCTATCTAGGGGAGTAGAAGCACACCATGACAGTAAGAGGCTGTTCCCTCCTCAATACAAGTATTTATTACTTAATAATTCAACTAAGTTTCAGCTAACAATGAACTGCAACAATATAATGTGGGATTAACGAATGCCAAAACAAGATCTATCTGACCAAAAGTACTGAATAAAATACACAAAAAACTCTTTTGCGAAATCTGGCTCCCCGGGATCCAGCAGAATCTGGAGAAAAGCGCATGAATGAAAATGTCAGTTCATCCCTCCAGCTTCCATGCTATTTCAAACCTCAGTACCTGTCCACCTACCGGTGTGCAGAGTTGGCTCATTTTATGTTCCAAACCCAAATATTACCATACGTGTTCTATGCTCACTGAGTCTAATCACAGGTTAAAAAGGTGTGGGATCAAACCATGTACACTACTGTCATCTTTCTCAATACAAGTCTCACGTTACTGTACCTCTACTGTGTGTTGTGCTGGGCAGGGGAGAAGTTTGGTGAATGTCTGGACAGCTACCTTAGGATGAACTTCAGTAAAGGCTGCCCCCCCCGTCTTCACCACTCTCAAATCCCTCTACACCGACAGAGAAAAGGTACACATGGAGACATTTAAAATAACCTGTGTATGTATGTGTGTGTATATATATGTATATGTGTTCTTGACTTGTTTTCTTCCTATGCAGGTTGCAATCATTGAAGAATTAGTAGTTGGCTATGAAACCTGTTTGAAGGCCTGTCGAATATTTAGTGAAAATGGTGAGTGTGGCCTTTCTCTGGCCTCAATGTGTTTGTTTGATTTGGATTTCTCATACATGTGGAGGCTGAATTGCACACTGTGACTGTTGTAAAACGTGTGTGCAGATGATGGGAAGGAGGAGCCCCCTACCACCCTGTTGTGGGTCCAGTATTTCCTAGCACAGCACTTTGACTTCATAGACCAGCCGGGCCTCGCTCTGGAGTACATCAACACCGCCATCGACAGCACGCCCACGCTCATCGAGCTCTTCCTCATCAAGGCCAAGATCTACAAGGTGGAGTAGAAACTCTGCACATATGTATACGGTTCTTGACTTTGATGGAACTGGACTCTGAGATCTGTTGTGTATCATGAGCATTCACACTGTCCCTGTGTTTTGTCCTTGCAGCACACGGGCAACATAAAGGAAGCAGCTCGGTGGATGGATGAAGCTCAGGCCCTGGACACTGCTGACCGCTTCATTAACTCCAAGTGTGCCAAGTACATGCTGAAGGCTGGCCTCATCAAAGAAGCAGAGGAGATGTGCTCCAAGTTCACACGGGTGAGTCGGAAGAGAATGTGGCTGAAGTTATTTGTTGCCAGGTAGTTTTGATCTGCTCAATAAATCATATGTCCATCCACCACACAGATGAGTAGTATTGGTGCAGTGTTCTAGTTTGATGGTTATGTTGGGATCTCATTATATGGCTTCGACATGTGCTGTGGAACAAAGAGAGAGAGTCAGGCCTTGCCTTTTGCAAGCAAAGGTTTCATCGTGATTGTAGTTTGATGAGCACCAAACCCCCCCCCAACTTTGAAGAAATTCACATTAGGGTGTGAGTTTCCTCCCCGAAATGCCACACTGCTCTCACTGGACGAGAGCAGGGATGCCGAGGCGGGACCTCCGGTAAGACGATCTTGCTCCCCCAAAAACTATGCATTCCTGAAGGTACCTGAAAGCAGCGCTGCAATCTAATTGGCCGAGACCCAAGACACCCTAGGACCCCTGTGGTTCAGCCACTGTTCTACAAAACTACCTGCAACCCCCACCTCAATGCTTTTTCCCTTCGACCTCCATCGAGCTAGGGAGCACACCAACATTGTTTCCCTTTTCAACCAAATCCCAGGTCTAACAGTTTAAATTCGCTGGCCGAATTCACCAAACTGTCTATTTTATCTTTGTTCTTATCCACGAAGCGAACCCTTTTATTCCTGCAGAAGTGAAGAAGCAAGACTTCTTCAGAAAGAGAGAGAGAGAACGTCCACTCTCCACCAAGCGCCTCGTTTGCTCTGGCCATAAGGACGCGAAAATCCCTTATCCAGACGACAGCGATTCTCTCCTACCGAGAGAACACCTCCCGCGGCCCGCAGCCGCGCTGCCTGTGCCCATCGAAGCTCAGAAGAACCCCCCCTCAATCACCACGATTGCATCGTACCGTAAGGCGAAATAGATTCTGGGCAGAGTTAGAGAGAGTTCATTTGTGTTTATTTTATCTCGTTTGTGTGCTTAAAGTACTGTTCATTTTTATAACGTGGTGTATGCTTTATGATCACCGACACTGGCGATCCCTGAAATTGCTAGTGTTGTGTAGAAGTAGCGTGTATTCCATGCTACTGTGATTCGTGTCGAGACAGCCGCAGTGAGGTCGAAGTTGCTTCTCATCAGTTCAGGAGGTCAAAACCGCCGGCTGAGACAGAGTCGCGGTTCTTGCTCCCCTGGCTGAGAGAGCAATCTTCCGTACTCCAGCGCGGCGCGAAGGATCTTAATCTTTTGTTTTATTTCATTTTGTTTTGTTCCTTTCCCTTCTCTTTTACTAATCCACGCACGCACACACACACACACACACACACACACACACACACACACAGCTTTGAGCTAATCTAGCTACGTGCTAAACGGCTATCGGCACGTATAGACGCCAGTCTCCTGTTGGCTATCCACCATTTTTGAGTCTCACGCATGAGAGACGTCACTACGTCCCAACTACGTCATACGTCGCTGAGCTGTTCCCTAGCTCCTCCCCCTTACGCACACATACACACACGCACACACACTTCCCCCCCCTCTTTTCAATCGTCTGTTGATTTTAGATAGCGTGCTCATGAATGTATAGTTGTTAGTTTAGATATTAGTTGACTAGATCATTAGTATTAGAACGTAATAAACTGTTATATTTTAAAGAGTAGCTGTCTGTGATTCCTTTGTGTATTGTGATAATAGCTGTATATGTGGTCTGTGCTCGAACTTAAACCTTCACTTTTACTCTGAATGTGTAATAGTATTCAGACTGTTGATATTGTGAGTGAACACTAATTATGAGACTTAGTTTTATCGTTTGGTTATTGGTCGCTGTTCGCAGGGTGGTGCCCCGTTATTATTAATAATCATTAATAATTGTTACTGACATTAATAATTCTATTGATGTCAAGAATTTAGTTTCTTAGATACTGATAACCCAAACACGCTCCTTTACGTTCCCAACATAATGGTGCCCCCTTTTTGAGGCTATGTTATTCCCAACATAATGGTGCCCCCTTTTTGAGGCTATGTTATTCCCAACATAATGGTGCCCCGTGTGAGGCCACGTTATACCAGCTTTATCACAGTGTATGTACATTAGTCCAGAATTGACTTTGATAATTTTTGAATAATTTAAATTTTCCAAAATTTTATTTTCTAAAATTAATTTTTTCAAAATTAAATTTTTCCTTTTTTCCGTTCCTTTTGAATTTGTAAGTTAAAATACTCGTTTAATTTCCTAAACAAACACACAGCTGTTGTGGTAAATTTTATCATTTAATTGTAACACAAACTCATTTTGTTTTCTTTGAGTCCTCATAAATCCAACACACAGCTGTCACCAGCCAGAAGTGCTAAGCCCACTTCAGTAGCATTCCAATTGCAAAGCAGTAGAGCAGTAGAAATTGTAAGTCACAGAACTAAGCATTTCACTGTATACCTCAAAACAGCAGTTAGCATATAGCAGTCGAACTTGTAAGTCACAGACTAGGCAGTTCACTGTGCACCCGTTAATAACCGTAACAGTCCCTTGCTCACATTAAGTAAATAACACCACTGGGTGTCGCCACTTACTAAAAGTAAAACGTGCAACCAGAAACCCAGGATAGGAGCATGAAGCTCAACATGAGTCGGACAACCCTGCATTACAAGATGCAGTTGCTGGTCCCCTCATTCGCTACCATGTTGTGCAGCAGGACACAACTGCCCTGCCACAAGAAGCCCGGGTCGCTCGAACAGAGCTGGACCAGCTGCAGAAGAGCTATTAAGCTCATCATGGTCCCCAAAGCGAAAGCCTCTAAAGTTTTAGAGAGTAACACCCTGAGTGTACAACTCCAGGCTGCTCAGAGAAGCACTAAGACCTGGCATGAAGAACCTCAGGGGGGTCAGGTAAGTATTGATGTCGCAATCCCCGACCCCATGATAGGCCTCCTCCCTGACATAGTCAGACAAGCCCCGCCCCAAAGGCTTGATGAGGCTCGACTGAGTGGACAAGCCACTACAGTCACCTTGAAGACCACTGCTTGGAGCTTAGCAGCGTCTAGTGGTGTAGTTCTTCATCACACCACCAGGGACAGCGACCGAGCACCCCAGTCTGCTTGTGTGCTTGATCCAGGTGTCTCACTCCCCACTTTGCATTTTGACAGGAGGATGCGGGGCTACTCCCAGGCCCAGAGTGGCATTAGTGGTTCCAAACCCACATCCACAGGTGAACAAAACGTCCCGTGTAGTCCATGCATGCACCTGAAACAGAGCCCCTCCCCCACCTGTCGAGAGGTTAGTCGTCCTCACCGCTATGTCGTCTTAAACGACTATGCTAATCCAGACCACTCTGATGATCCAGGCCCTCTCCGCGTGCAGGGTCTGCGTATCCGTCAGCTTGAGTCTCTTGCGAACGACATAGAACGCTTTGATCCAGAAAATCAAGAGTCATGGCATCAGAAGACATTTCACCCTAAAAAGAGAATTAGGTTCAAACGAAATCTTAAGTCCCAAACCCACTCCGTAAGAGCAAGTTTAGACCCAGAGATCAAGAGTCTTAGACACCAACGTGTGACGGAGGCGGTAAAGCACTTTACCACACTCCGGACACCGGTGGACGAGCCGATGCCACTAAACCTTGCCAGCCGTGGGCCAGTTTCAGACGGACAAGTCGCCGTCACCCAGGAACATAGACAACCGATGCCAATGCCCCACCCAGAGCCTGCTCCTGACTCTAGTCCACCCAATCTGCCTGCATGCTTACAACCGCCAAAATCTGCCACCCAAAACCATGTCTCAAACCAGAAGTCTTCCCTTTGTTCGCTGAAAAATGCTCAGAACAAAGACACATGACACTCTAACCTCTCTCTTGCAGTCAACCAGCCTGCAACTGAACAGGGGACACCCTGGGTACCCCAGAACAATTGGCCCCCAAGTTCACAACCTTGCGCGGTGAATAATAGTAGAGCAGATTTGACCACCCAGCAAGCACGAGATGCAGCCCTTCCAACCATTCGACAGCCGAAGTTGAAACCCACGCGAAAAGGGTCCCGACAACTACCGCTGCTCGAATCGGAAGAGCTGCGAGCTCGCCATTATGTACAACCAAACTGTAAAATGAAAAAGGGTTTTTTGGTACACACCTCTAGGGGACAGGAACCGGTCCGTTGGGCCATCCCAGCAGATCCAGGGGGGTGATAGGTAAATCCAAATCTAGAGTTAGGTAGACCATGACACAACCATCACACTAACCTACCTAACCACCTTTCCGTTTTGTTTTGTTTGTTTTCATTTCTCTGCTTTCATTTCGTTTTTGTTTTTCACATACTATGCTACAGTTCAGACGTTATCACAAGATCATGATGTAGCAATTGAGTGTATTAGAAATAATGCCTTGCTTACCTATGATTTGTGTATATGTTTAATGCAGTTTAGTTAGTCATCTGCCCAGATGCCGCCTTAGTGTCTGTCCAGACATCTTGAGCCTCTAGGAACTATGAACAATGAACACCGACTATTAAACCATCCCTTTCTTCCCACAACTACATGGACTGTTTAACCTTTTGTGCTCTCAGAACTACATGGACTGTATGACACCACATGGAAGCCCACGTCAGTCCTTGGTTTGCCCTAAAGACCGTGGCCAGCACCTCGCTCTTCAGGCCAAAGGGGGGATGTTGGGATCTGACTATATGGCTTCGACATGTGCTGTGGAACAAAGAGAGAGAGTCGGGCCTTGCCTTTTGCAAGCAAAGGTTTCATCCTGATTGTAGTTTGATGAGCACTAAACCCCCCCCAACTTTGAAGAAATTCACATTAGGGTGTGAGTTTCCTCCCCGAAATGCCACACTGCTCTCAGTGGACGAGAGCAGGGATGCCGAGGCGGGACCTCCGGTAAGACGATCTTGCTCCCCCAAAAACTATGCATCCCTGAAGGTACCTGACAGCAGCGCTGCAATCTAATTGGCCGAGAGCCAAGACACACTCAGCTCAACACACTCAGCTCAACTCAACTCAAATTCAGTTCTATGCAGGGAGTCAGTCAAAGGGAGATGCCGCGAGGCAGCGAACCAGCGAACCAGAGTCGGTATTCCAGAACAGAGGCAAGAAGAAACAGCACTCCAGGGTTTCAACCGTGGCGGCTACTGGCTGAGCCAGCTGAGCTGTTTTGTAGAACAGTGGTTCAGCCACTGTTCTACAAAACTACCTGCAACCCCCACCTCGATGCTTTTTCCCTTCGACCTCCGTCGAGCTAGGGAGCACACCAACGTTGTTTCCCTTTTCAACCAAATCCTAGGTCTAACAGTTTATATTCGCTGGCCGAATTCACCAAACTGTCTATTTTATCTTTGTCCTTATCCACGAAGCGAACCCTTTTATTCCTGCAGAAGTGAAGAAGCAAGACTTCTTCAGAAAGAGAGAGAGAGAACTTCCACTCTCCACCAAGCGCCTCGTTTGCTCTGGCCATAAGGACGCGAAAATCCCTTATCCAGACGACAGCGATTCTCTCCTACCGAGAGAACACCTCCCGCAGCCGCGCTGCCTGTGCCCATCGAAGCTCAGAAGAACCCCCCTCAATCACCACGATTGCATCGTACCGTAAGGCGAAATAGAGTCTGGGCAGAGTTAGAGAGAGTTCATTTGTGTTTATTTTATCTCGTTTGTGTGCTTAAAGTACTGCTCATTTTTATAACGTGGTGTATGCTTTATGATCAACAACACTTGCGATCCCTGAAATTGCTAGTGTTGTGTAGAAGTAGCGTGTATTCCATGCTACTGTGATTCGTGTCGAGACAGCTGCAGTGAGGTCGAAGTTGCTTCTCATCAGTTCAGGAGGTCAAAACCGCCGGCTAAGACAAAGAGTTGCGGTTCTTGCTCCCCTGGCTGAGAGAGCAATCTTCCGTACTCCAGCGCGGCGCGAAGGATCTTAATCTTTTGTTTTATTTCATTTTGTTTTGTTCCTTTCCCTTCTCTTTTACTAATACACACACACACACACACATAGCTTTGAGCTAATCTAGCTACGTGCTAAACGGCTACCGGCACGTATAGACGCCAGGTCTCCTGTTGGCTATCCGCCATTTTTGAGTCTCACGCATGAGAGACGTCACGACGTCATACGTCGCTGAGCTGTTCCCTCACTCCTCCCCCTTACGCACACATACACACACACACACAC
>NW_022280326.1:36301-63041 GCF_004355925.1 Anarrhichthys ocellatus
TACCGGCACGTATAGACGCCAGGTCTCCTGTTGGCTATCCGCCATTTGTGAGTCTCACGCATGAGAGACGTCACCACGTCCCAACCACGTCATACGTCGCTGAGCTGTTCTCTCGCTCCTCCCCCTTACGCACACATACACACGCACCCCCCCCTCTTTTCAGTCGTCTGTTGATTTTAGATAGCGTGCTCATGAATGTATAGTTGTTGTTAGTTTAGATATTAGTTGACTAGATCATTAGTATTAGAACGTAATAAACTCTGTTATATTTTAAAGAGCAGCTGTCTGATTACTTTGTGTATGTATTGTGATAATAGCTGTATATGTGGTCTGTGCTCTAACTTAAACCTTCACTTTCACTCTGAATATGTAATAGTACTCAGACTGTTGACATTGTGAGTGAACACTAATTATGAGACTTAGTTTTATCGTTTGGTTATTGGTTGCTGTTCGCAGGGTGGTGCCCCGTTATTAATAATTGTTACTGACATTAATAATTCTATTGATGTCAAGAATTTAGTTTCTTAGATGCTGATAACCCAAACACGCTCCTTTACGTTCCCAACATAATGGTGCCCCCTTTTTCAGGCTGTTATTCCCAACAGTTAATGTGTTTCTTATATTTAGTATTTTATATTAAGTATTTGGTCAATAACAAAAGTTCATCTCAATACTTTGTTATATACCCTTTGTTGGCAATGACAGAGGTCAAATGTTTTCTGTAAGTCTTCACAAGCTTTTCACACACTGTTGCTGGTATTTTGGCCCATTCCTCCATGCAGATCTCCTCTAGAGCAGTGATGTTTTGGGGCTGTCGCTGGGCAACACGGACTTTCAACTCCCTCCACAGATTTTCTATGGGGTTGAGATCTGGAGACTGGCTAGGCCACTCCAGGACCTTGAAATGCTTCTTACGAAGCCACTCCTTCGTTGCCCGGGCGGTGTGTTTGGGATCATTGTCATGCTGAAAGACCCAGCCACGTTTCATCTTCAATGCCCTTGCTGATGGAAGGAGGTTTCCACTCAAAATCTCACGATACATGGCCCCATTCATTCTTTCCTTTACACGGATCAGTCGTCCTGGTCCCCTTGCAGAAAAACAGCCCCAAAGCATGATGTTTCCACCCCCATGCTTCACAGTAGGTATGGTGTTCTTTGGATGCAACTCGGCATTCTTTCTCCTCCAAACACGACGAGTTGAGTTTTTACCAAAAAGTTCTATTTTGGTTTCATCTGACCATATGACATTCTCCCAATCCTCTTCTGGATCATCCAAATTCTCTCTAGCAAACTTCAGACGGGCCTGGACATGTACTGGCTTAAGCAGGGGGACACGTCTGGCACTGCAGGATTTGAGTCCCTGGCGGCGTAGTGTGTTACTGATGGTAGCCTTTGTTACTTTGGTCCCAGCTCTCTGCAGGTCATTCACTAGGTCCCCCCGTGTGGTTCTGGGATTTTTGTTAACCGTTCTTGTGATCATTTTGACCCCACGGGGTGAGATCTTGCATGGAGCCCTAGATCGAGGGAGACTATCAGTGGTCTTGTATGTCTTCCATTTTCTAATAATTGCTCCCACAGTTGATTTCTTCACACCAACCTGCTTACCTATTGCAGATTCAGTCTTCCCAGCCTGGTGCAGGTCTACAATTTTGTTTCTGGTGTCCTTTGACAGCTCTTTGGCCTTGGCCATAGTGGAGTTTGGAGTGTGACTGTTTGAGGTTGTGGACAGGTGTCTTTTATACTGATAACGAGTTCAAACAGGTGCCATTAATACAGGTAACGAGTGGAGGACAGAGGAGCCTCTTAAAGAAGAAGTTACAGGTCTGTGAGAGCCAGAAATCTTGCTTGTTTGTAGGTGACCAAATACTTATTTTACCGAGGAATTTACCAATTAATTCATTAAAAATCCTACAATGTGATTTCCTGGATTCTTTCCCCTTTCTGTCTCTCATAGTTGAAGTGTACCTATGATGAAAATTACAGGCATCTCTCATCTTTTTAAGTGGGAGAACTTGCACAATTGGTGGCTGACTAAATACTTTTTATCCCCACTGTATGTATGTATGTATATACACACACTTTATTATTATATTATATACTTTCGAATAATATTTTTATGACTGAAACTGGTAATCATCAGGTTGAAACAAGCAATTTGTTGCATTCACTCCGTTTCACTGGTTTTCTAATACTTGGAACGATCATTATGGGATGGAAACGTTGTTCACTGCTCCAGTAAATAGGACGGACCTTTCATACGACTGGGCAAACGGAGATATTTCTAGTTGGCTCAGCTCATAAAACCCTTTGGTTCAGCTACAAGCCAGAAAGCTGATGTGAGAGATGATGTCACTGAGTTCAGAGGGGCAGTGTAACTTCCCATTGTATGAGCCGTGACAATGGGTGTGTTTGTCTTTCTCTCAGGAGGGGGCGTCTGCGGTGGACAACCTGAATGAGATGCAGTGCATGTGGTTCCAGACAGAGTGTGCCTTGGCCTACAAGGCCATGAACAAGTTTGGAGAGGCCCTGAAGAAGTGCCACGAGATTGAGAGGGTGAGCCTCCACAACCTAATATATATTAATTTTCTGTCTATAATATTTTATCATTATTTAGGTGGAGCCTTCAAATAAGTCCAGTGGTTTTTTTTCTTCTTCCTGCTATATCATTTATTTTCGCTTGTTTTGTGTGCATCTTTAAATTGTCCCAAGCATACCTCCTTCCTCCAGAGCCCGGTCATAAAATAGTTCTTTTGATGCTGCAACACTCTTGCTGTGCCTTCAGTGTGATATCAGGCTTTCTAGGGCCCGATGACTTCCGCTGTAAAATGCACAATATCATGGAATTGACCAAAATGTGGATGTCATTTATGGAAATCAGGGTTTTCTCTACCATGCTAAGTGTTTTGCACAGCGCCTTATCCGGCTGAACGGAAACAAATGTAGAAGCACTTTATTTTTACAAAAGAATGGAATGTTTTGTTTTCTAACTGTATTAAGGCAATGTTTAAATTTGATTCATCTGCCACATGATTAGATTTCTGGTGACAAACCCTGACCTCCAGTCCAGAATGTGAAAAGAAGAATAAAGAAGTCACATTTATCTCTACCGAGACACTTGAGGTTATTATGAGGTGTTCTCCACCGCCATCACTCCCATCAGAGGAGTTTGACATTCATTCTTCTAAAACCAGCAGATCTAAACGCAGGCATTCCCCTCTCACCCCCCCTCTCTCCCCCCAT
The DNA here is from genome assembly GCF_004355925.1 of Anarrhichthys ocellatus. Lineage (NCBI taxonomy): Eukaryota > Metazoa > Chordata > Actinopteri > Perciformes > Anarhichadidae > Anarrhichthys > Anarrhichthys ocellatus. The sequence goes on from NW_022280326.1 coordinate 39,542, forward strand.
CAGCATTTTGTGGAGATCACAGATGACCAATTCGACTTCCACACCTACTGCATGAGGAAGATGACGTTGCGCTCCTACGTGGACCTGCTGAAGCTGGAGGACGTGCTGCGGCAACACCCTTTCTACTACAAAGCTGCTCGAACCGCCATCCAGATCTACCTGGTGCTGCACGACAAACCTCTGGCCGACGACAACAAGGAGAGCCAGGCGGACACCGGTCAGTGCCATGTGTGCGCGTTAGCGTGCGGCTCCGCTCTCATGTTTCCCATCACAATCCACCTCAGCCTGGCACACTTAACGTAAGCTGAAGCACAGAGTTTGTGTCACCGGTAGGGGTGCAATGGATCACAAACCTCACGGTTCGGATCACAGTTCTTGAGTCACGGTTCGGATCATTTTTCGGATCAACAAAGAAAAGGGGAGGAGTCAAATATAACTTTGCTTTCCATTTATTAATTAAAGAACTTCAAGAACACTTAAAGAAAAGAACTTTGAGTCTTACATAAAAACAAAAATATTGAAGATCCAATTTGAAACAAAATTAAATAAATAAAAATAAAACATTCAAGAATTCTGTTAAGTTTAAGTGCAACATGAGGTATGTTGATACCCTCGACCTTTGAAACAGCCAGTGAGCTAGCTTCCACTGTTTCAACTGAACTGAACTGCTCGGCAACAACTTGGGTCTATGTTTACTTCCTGTCAGGTTATGTCATTCAAATACACAATAATGTTTACCATTACTGTGACATTATTTTCAAAAAGATGAGAATATCTCCATTGCCTGGGGAGAGGGTAGACCTTTCTGTGGTGACTGGGATATTGCTATTGGGCCTGTCAAGCTTCACTCTGCTGCTTCTGTCAGCACCTGCCCCAGGTGTGTGTCTGTGTGACTGTCACAGAGGGGGCGTGTCTACAGCACCGGACTATGAATCACTCCGCCAGGGTGAAAGCAGTCAGTCTTTTCCTTCTCATAGAAGCCTGGAACAAGCTTCACACTGAAGTGGGTGCGTGAGTGGATTTCGTAGCGTGGCTCAAGCATTTTAACCAGATTTTGAAATCATTTGTTTTCCACACCGGAGTGTCCCCCGTCGCTGACAGACGGGATGGTGTCTCTTCATATGTGTGGACATGCCCGATGTTGCCGTTGTCGTGTGTCTTTCTCTTTAAATAACGCCTACATACCGTAACGGTTTTGTCCACCACCCTCATCCGTCATAAGTTGCAGGGAAGACACAATGCTCCCAAACTTGCGACTTAAATGACGCCGGGGGCTTCTGACGTTCCTCCACTCGCCATGACTTTTGCCGTTAAATGCTTCTAACCTGCTCCGTTCACGTGAACACACTACTGCTTTGTATCTGTTCACTGACACTCTGCATTGATATTCAGGGACTTGTTACTTGAAAAGGAACAGCAGCAGTAAAACTGTATTACACACTGTGATGATTTAAAGTGTAAAAAAAAAAGAAAAAAATACTCAATTGATCCGCGGTTCACGAGTGATCCGAACCGTGAGGGGTGATCCGAACGGATCACGGATCGATCCGTGATCCGTTACACCACTAGTCACCGGGGTGCGTCCGTAGATACTCTCTCTCTTGAGTCATTGACCGCACTCTGGCACAAACCGGACTGTTCCGTAAATCTGGTGCTCTGCGAATAACATGCCACATACTCGGTACTATGTAGGCTAGTTGTAGTTTCACTGTGAACACCGAGAGTAAAGGCAATTCCTTTATGTACTTGTGCTCATTGTAGATAGTGAAACTGTCCAGATTGTGCCTATATTTCTCCGCAAATACCGTTATGATCTCCTCAGAATTTACAATAAGAACCGTAAGTAACAGCAAATACTATGAGAAGCAGGATGATTCTGTGTTTCCATATTTATGCTTTTATTAGATAGGTGTAACATCGAGAGATTATTGAAAGGGAGGGATGAGGAATGGCATGCGACAGAAGTCCACAGACCCACGCCATTGCTTCTGAATGTTTCATCAGCCAGATGTACCGCATCTTCACGGCTGTTCCATCTTTAGTGTCTGTGCTTCCATATTTTTCATGAACAGTTTAGACCGATAGGAACAACACTAGTTTGCTGTCGGTGTGTCTTCAGAGCGTCACTGTGGATTCAAACGCACCGTTTGCTGTTTTGCTCTCCGTAGAGAATCTGACAGACAAGGAGCTGAAGAAGCAGCGCAACAAACAGCGAAGAGCCCAGAAGAAGGCCCAGTTAGAGGAGGAGAAGAAGAACGCGGAGAAGGAGAAACAGCTTAAGAACCAGAAGAAGAAGAAAGAGGACGACGATGAGGAGATAGGAGGGCCCAAAGAGGAGCTTGTACCAGACAAACTGGCCAAGGTGGGCTCATATTATCAGTTACTCCGCCATGACAGAAGCTTGTAGTAGCTGAGCTGTGTGAATACAGCGTCATGTCATAAAGGTGATGGCTGTGTGTGTTAGGACTGAAAGTTACCAAAATGATCCCACTTATTAGTGTAATTATTATTATTAAGGCTAAGTCGTTGCTAACTTTGGGCCTCAGTGAACTAAGTTAGCATGTGCACTTTGTTTAGCTAACGTTAGCCAGCAATATCTCTGTTAAAAGCATTAAGGCTGGTAATAAATAACCAGGGAGCTGCAGTGATGTCACATGTCATGACTTATGTGTATTCTAGCTAATAGTGTCGGCTGGATCACTGAGTCCTATATTTACCTGACTCTGACATGCCATGTCATTTACTTCAGCCGCTTACAGTCCTACTCGTCAATGAATGTGCTTCTAGTTGCAGCCTAGTCGGTGCTAATATCTTGGTTTATGCATCATAATGTAGCTCTGTGGAGTGGAGCTGTATGCAGCTGCTGAACAGAGACCAATAACAAGGAAAACATACATTCAGATTAAATAGAACCAGCACCAAAGCAATCGGAGTGCTGTCACGGCGACGTACGGACTCCTCCTCCGTTTATGTCTTCCTCCAGAGTTTTAACGGAGGCAGATTCCTTTTTTCCCCGTTGGAATGTCTTCCCAGTGTGTGACGTGTACCGCGTTTGCACTTGTTTTCACCAGGCAGAGAATCCTCTGGAGGAGGCGGTGAAGTTCCTGATCCCTCTGAAGAACCTCGTGCGCAACAAGATCGAGACTCACCTCCTGGCCTTCGAGATATACTTCAGGAAAGGTCTAACCAGCACTGCCAGCCTGCGTTTCTCCGTGTTTCACGCACTCTTTTTTTAATATTCTGTCTAATTTTTAAGATTATTTAGAATCTCGGGTGTAACCGCATCATTACTTGTTGAACTAACATTCTCTTTTGTCTTTTCTTCCCTCAGAGAAGTACCTGTTGATGCTTCAGGCGATAAAGCGGGCTGTAACCATAGAGCCCTCCAACCCATGGCTGCACCAGTGTCTGGTGCGCTTCTTCAAAGGAGGTAGAGATGCTCTGATACCGTTTTACCCCAACCTGCTTATTGGCCGACACAGAGTACTGATCTGATACCTTAGGTACTGGTTTCGGTATCGGAACAAGAGGTTATAATCCACACTGAGCTGATGTTTCATAGCATATTACTGGGGCTGTGGGGGAGGGGCTTCAAAGTGACATGAAGAGTGTGAAACATTGTGTGATCAAAGTGGGAAACCTCTCTGTCTGGATTGTGGAAGCATATATAGGTCAAGTATACTGTCCATTCACTCATGAGTCTGTGGGTGTTTCCTCAATAGTGTGACGTGCCTCAATGTGAGCTACAATTCATAAGGGTCCTTTATTGTGTGTGTGTGTGCGTGCGTGCGTGCGTGCGTGTGTGTGCGTGTAGTGCGTGAGAGTGCAGACCTGGCGGAGGCAGTGAGGGAGGTGTTGAAGCAGGAGATCTCCAGGCTGTTTGGGGAGAGCAACCCTCAGAGCTTCAACAAGAACTACCTGAGTCAACACTCCAGCTCCATCCCACACCGAGTGGCCGGTAAGCAGAACACACACACACACACACACACACACACACACACAGTGACACTCCTCAGGATTACATCTATCTACAGTTTCAGTGGAAACTAGATGAAGCCGCCACCATTGGACCACCATTGAAGCAGGTGATAGCCGGGTCCGATTTATGAAATGAGCATCACTCGGATGTTCATATTCAATGAGGGAAAAGGAATTTATTTGAACATAACACTTTTTAAATATTGAAACAAAACTAAAATGTAATGAATAACATTCCTAAATTAAGTTTATAAAGAGTAAAGAACATCAGTATCAGCCCTTCCTCCTGTTCTCCTCCATCCGTCCTCCTCCCTCTATCCTCCTCCCTCCTGTCCTCTGTCCTCCTCCCTCCCTCCCTCCTCCTCCTGTCCTCTGTCCTCCTCCTCCCTCCCTCCCTCCCTCTTCCTCCTGTCCTCCTCCCTCCCCCTCCTGTCCTCCTCCCTCCCTCCCTCCCCCTCCTGTCCTCTGTCCTCTGTCCTCCTCCCTCCGTGGGTAATGTAGGCGCCAGGTTTTTGACAAGAAAGAAGGTGTGTACTAAAAAAAGACGATCATTTTTAGTTCAGCTGCATCAATACTTTATTTTGTCAACATTAAAGTATTTAATTCAGACTTGTGTTGGGTTGAAAGTGTTACAGGTGGACCTAGTGTGATTGCCAATGTGACCTTTATGTAAAAGAACATGTAAGATTAGCATGAGGAGGTGCTGTTGTTCAGAGTGTCTCTGTGTTGGGTTCCCAGCTGCTAAGATGATGGTCCACCTGGAGCCTCTCTCTGATCAGATGGCCTGTGAGATAGCCACGGCCCTGGACGAGTCACTGTCCGGAAGAAGCATCCAGGTATGGGATCAGTTATTAAATACCACTGTAAACCATACAACAAAGTAAAAGGATAACATTTAGAATATTTGATGGTTTACACTGACTTCAGAGCAGCTGAAATGACTTTTGGGCGGTGATAAAAAAATACATGGTCTAGATCTTGTAGACCAGCTGCTATAATCGAACAACAAAGGGATGTGTATCTGCCAATATGGATCATCAGTGATCATCAATTAATATCGGTGGCAAAATAACGTGATCAGTGATCTCTAGGAGTTCTAGTTGCTCCTTTTGTCTTCTGTGCTGTGAGCTGTGAGTTTTCTGATGCGGTTCTTTAGGTTCAAGACATCCAGACTGACTCTGCATGTGTTTCTGTGCTGCAGATCTGTACTCAGGTGCTGGACGCTCTGCGTGACGGACAGCTGGGCGAGGGCCAGCAGAAGGCTGCTGAGGCTTACCTAGTGTCCTGCCATAAGATCTACCCCTACAGCCTGGCCTTCATGCCCCCCCGGTTACCAGGACAACAACGCCACAATCAGTGCCAACGGAGACCTGTCGGCAGGAGAGCACGACGATGTGGCAAACGAAATGTGAGCTGGGACGAGGAGGAGATACCAACACGCCGCCAGACGCCTTAGTCTGCCAACACACCGTCTCCCCGACCCCCCCCCTCCCCCTCCCCCTCGGGCTACGGCCCCTGCATTGCACTGATCTGGATGGACTGAGCGCCACAGAAAAGAGACAGGAAAGGGAGCTGGCACATGGAGGCAGGTCGACGCCCATAGAACTTTTTTAAATTCTAAAAAAATGCCCCGTGCACATTTGTTCTGTAACTGAGGGAAAACCCAGATAAATACGCTCTGGAGAGGCAATAGAGGATTCTGGGAGATGTGGACCTGGACGGCTCCTTTAAACACAGTCCAAGTTTTCTATGACTCCCGTGTTTTCATGCCATGTCCTTCTTGTAGGTGCATCTGCTTCTCACCTTTTTAAAAGTAATTTATACATTACAAACTGACAAATGGATTAATAAAACAATGTTTGCAAAATCAAAAGGTACCATTGTGCTAGTGGGAGTGTTGTTGAGATTGTGAGCCGCTATTTACCAAAAAACAAGTTCTATGCTCTGCCAAACAAGGGTGCTGTCCGCTCCCAACGCGTAACGTTAACTGAAGAATAGGAGTAGAGCACATGCAGGCCAGGACTGAACGTGCTTTGTGTAACACACAAGATATCCTGCTGATCCTTTGACTGCTCTGTGTCTGTTTACTTTGATGGGGAAAAGCTGTGAGGCATCCCATGAAACCACTTTCCAACATGTGCAAGTCCGACTGAATTCAGCTCACCGTCAACCTGCTCTTACTTATCTACCGTCAAGAAGTTCTGAATAAAAGTAGTTTCCTGAAGGGGACTTGTTTTAATTGATTGCACTGGGGTTAGTGGTGAAACGGACCACTGATGGTCTGTGATCTGTACTGATCCTCCCTCACAGTTCTGCTTGCATGTGAACCCGGATTAATTACACAGTTTAACGTTGACCATCGCAGTGTGAAATAAAGTTTTACTGACGATCGTTATCCATCAATATTCAGTAAAACATGTGATCAGGACATCATTTATGCTTTACTAGTCTCCGACCTCTGATAATGTTACATTGTAAAGAACCAATCCATGTTTAAACTGACAGGAGAGCTAGCAACGTTAGCAGCACCGCTAGCGAACAAAGGTTCCGTTCAGTTACATTATGATGCGTTCAAGCTCTCCGGTGAAAATGAGTACAAAGGTAAATTATAACTTTATTAACATGTGTTCACATGTAACCTCGTAAAATGTAGTGCTGGTGAGAAACTTGAATACACATAGATGTTTGAAGATGTTTTCACAATAACATCGACAGATATTAGAGATGAATTATGAGCTGTTTACACTAGCTCTAAGCAGCTTATAATACATCATTAAAACTACTGACAAGATTTGTGATCATCCATAAAATACGATCTTTCATTTCCTTATTTGAATTGTGTGTAACACTATAGATGACTATAATTTGATGGTTTACTGACTTCAGAACGGTTGAAATGGTTTCTTGGAGCCTTGTAGACCAGCTGATCCAGCACCATGAGTTTTATAATCTGTTTCACCACTACCTGACAGACAGATTCATTGGTAATCAGAGACTGTCTGTTGCTCAGACACTTAGTTAACTGCTGCGTGTCATTGTCTAAAGAAAGTTTAGAGGAGAGAACAGGAAGCAGTCCTCCAGCTGGACTAACTCCAGGTTGTGTCCACGTCCTCGTCTGTCCAGTGTTCCTGAGAGGAGAATGTAGTCCTGATTCTCTCGTTAGAAACCTCCAGGAACATGTCTGCTGTGTGTGAGCCCTGCTGAGCCCTGAGGAAGACGTGAGCCGCGATGCAGAGACCCTTTTCCAACAGTAAAACAATGCAATGAGTGTACAAGTTATCAATACTATATAATATAACTAATATGCGCAGTCACACTAATGAGATCCTGAGTCCAAGCTTAAATGTGTTATAACTTTCTACTCATTTAATTCAGTCTAGTTTTGCGATACACGTATTAACAGATATACCAAAATATTTAAAATAGAATAAAATATAACACGGAGAGCAATCTATAAAAGAAGCTCTGATGAAGAAATGAAATATTCTCACCGATATCACAGGTGCTCTGTAGACCGGTAGCAATAATGTTCTGGGTGCTTTTAATCACCCTTCATAGTGTACGGGAATGAATGCTGAGCTGATAGCAGCTAAATCATCCTGATGTAGGCGTTCTGTCCCACAGCAGGGAGGGCTGAGGACACGGTCCTCTGTGGATCTGTTGGCTCTGTATGCATTCAACTGCTGGCTTAATTCAAATGGTCAGCTGTGTTTTTGTTTAGTTGATTAGGATTTGTTAATCGTCTGTTGTGCTCTTAACGTAACAAGAGTTGAAATGTATGTTTACGTTTGTCTTTGATTTCCATTCGGTCCATTTGATTCAGATTCATCATTATTACTAACTTTCCACTGGAGAACATTTTCACATAGTTTACCATATGAAAGACATTTGAAACCACACAGAACAATCAACATAAATACATTCGTTAACCTAATCTGCCCTCCTAACCCAATGACATCACTGCTGAACTCGTCCAGTGTGGTTGGGCACCTCCTCCTTTTGTGTGTGGAACACAGCATCTTATAGAATGCAGAACTGAACCAATAAACAATAACTAAACACAACAATAACTGTCTCATGTTCTATGAACTGTAATCAAACAACATGCAAAACACACTCAAACCCGGATAGTGTGTCTTCAGTCCCAGAGCAATGATGAACTACTAACAAGCATGGCTGAACTACCAAGAGATACGGCAGAAACATGTTCCAACCCACTTTGTCACAGTCTTGCATAAAATGTATAAATTGCAAAATAGAAATGAATAAATGTGACAATGAATGGTGCCATTCTGATGCCGAATGCACTGTTCATGAAAAGCGACTGAACCTGGGAATGAAACATCACGACCCAAACTGGGGCTTCCCTTTTTCAAATGATCATTTTTCCATTTTAATTTAATGTCTTTTATGAACACTGTGTTTGCTTTTAGACGGGGGCTCATTTTAATAGTATTTATTCTTCATCATTTATTTTTACATTACAAATAAATACCCTGGAGTTTTTTTTCAAGACACAACTATCCGCGCCATACAGTTTGATGTCTGTTCTACTACTATTCTATTTCTATGGCGAGCTCCCTGTCTCACATGGCAAATAGCTAATCTCCCCTGCCTGTTGTATGTATTTATGTCTTGTGTTATCCTTATCCATAGCCCTGTAGTTTTTCCTGCCTTTTGCATCTTTATTGTTTATTATATTTGTGTAGTTTGTATTAACATGCTTTGGCATGATTGTATTGTATGCAGTCATGCCAAATTTCTTAAAAGTGAAGTTAACAGAGGGAGGGAGTTGTGCAAAACTGAACCGATGAACAAAGTTCTATGCTGTAATAAAAGCAGCGCATCATACCCACGACCCACATTCAGTACAGCGCTACAGTAAGTGTGTCCACTGTAGTTACATGATCCACATGAAACTACTACCATCATTATCATAATTCTACATAATGTATGAGACAGTATTAGTTTCCCCCTTATCTTATTTGTTCATTGGTTTGAGAACAAGGTCAACATGTTTTATTATTTTTCAAGGAAAGTTATAATTTTGAGTTGCAAAAATCATGAAAATCATTGTTCTGAGAACAGAATTTGGTAGATTATGTTTGGATTGTGTTGTGGAGCAGCGACAGTATACAACATAGGGTTAGTGTGCCTGCTTTTCCAGCTATGCTTTTAACTCATTGATATATATTACTGAGCTGTTTCATCGATAGCAATGCATCACATTGTATACAGTATGTTTATCATATGTTTTGTATGAAAAAGCTCATTGGTAAATTTGTCACATAACTCACAGTATTTCTCTCTGAAATCTAGTGAAGTAGAAGTATAAAGTCACATGAAATGGATGTACTCAAGTAAAGTACAAGTAGCTGAAATGTGCAGTACAGTACTTGAGTAAATAAACGTACTTTCCACCAAAGTAGAATTTCTCTTTGAACCACTCTGCTGTAACTGGCATTCAAGATGACTCATCTATTTATCTAGTCATGTTACCCTGAAAATAACCCAGTACTGGTGGAGGAGGTGAATATTTGGAGTAGTAATTTATGTCACATAAAAGTGGTCTAATCATGCAATATGCAGTGCTATTGTCTCCATTGCCACAAGGTGGCAGGCCAGCCTCGGAAATGAGGGGAGATGATAATATAGCGCTCTACTTCCCAGACGCTGATGTAGGTAGAGAAGGAGAGAGAGAGAGAGAGAGAGAGAGAGAGAGAGAGAGAGAGAGAGAGGGAAAAGAAACAAAGAAAGTGAGCCATGACAGAGAAGAGATGGAGAGATAACAGGGAAGGAGGCAGTTGGTGGGAAAAAGAGAGAAAGAGACATGGAGAGTCACAGAGATGTGGAAAACAGACACACAGGGACAGAGACATATACGATACAGGGACAGAGAGAGAGGAGGTTTGACAACATGGACAAAGTGAGAGAGGTATAGAGAGACATTGAGACAAAGGGGTTGACTCACTGTTGGCCAGACATCCTTGTTGAATTGGGGTGGGGGGGGGGGGCAGCTCAGCAGCAGCTGGGTCAGAATTCACACACACACACACACACACGCTGCCCAACACACACATGCATACAGTACGTGGAGATATTCCATGGTAATAAAACAGGACAACATGCATGACACAGAAATCTGTTACTGCATGTTTATGTTTTTGTTTTATTTGGCAGCCAGAGGATTTACAGAAGACAATTACTTTTACTCGCGCCTGCTTGACAATTAGACATCACAACAAAATCAAGTGGTCGTGGGAAAGAAACTAACGAGCAAGCAAAAAACGAAAACATCCAGGTTGAAATCTATTTCCATCGGATCATCGCCATCCAGATGGCCATCTCTATTCTCCGCAGGAATGTTTACTTCTCCATTATGTTTTCATCAATTACACCAGTAATGAAAAAAAAAAATCAATGCATGAAATAATAACAAAGGAAGCATGCTCCTTCAGTTAAATCTGAACACATGACATGTGATTATATGAATACCTGATTGACTTTAGTATCAAAGTGTTCCAGTTCAAGGTGTCTGTTCAAACACGGGTACACTGCAAACAGCTGATCATCTGGCGTTGTGTTGACAAATACAGGCTGAAAGAAACAGAGAGTAGCACCTGTAGCTGACATCAGACCAGCATATCTGAACAGGGTCTTGCTCTACTGATGGCTTTAATGTTGTCATATGGGTTCCCAAACGGGACTATATGTTGGCGTTACCATGTGGTTGGTGGGTCAGGATCAGCACATTTCTTGCCTCCTTTTTCACACAAAAGTCAAATTTCATACTGAGCTGATAAAAAAAGAAGTAAGCCAAGCAGCTCTGGATTCAAATGACAGCAGGAAGCAAGTTCACAGAAAGACAGAAGGTAAGTTCAGCAGTGATTATAACTGGGGTCTGGATAAAAATGACCCGCACGCATGCTTTAAATGGCTAGTGCAGGTGAGGAATCCAGCGGGTGAATTAAACAATTTCAGAAACTAAAGTAAAAAAGTGAATTGGCTACATGAAGAGAAGAGAGGGCTGTCACAGGGCATCAAGCAGGACCAGGCTGTGAGTTCCCCTCAGTCCCACAGTGGCTTGACGCTGTAACAGGTGAGCTCCCTGTCAACAGCATGGATCAACACCAGGAAACAGAGATTTCATGAAGGACTTTGCGTTTGGTTCAGAGCTGGTCCTGACCAATCTGGTGCCCCTCTGCATCGCAGCCAGTCCCGCCCCCAATCACTGTGTTCATACACTCACGCTTGCTTGATTATTCTTACCCAAATGACGGTCTTTTCCTGAAGCCAACTAATTTGTTTTGTTGCCTAGACCTAACTAGGTTTATGTTTGTATGCAACAAGTGGAAATTGAAAAGTGTGGCTGGAGTGTTGCAGGAAAACGCACAAAAAATGAAATTTTTCATAAGATATCATAGGAACTGTTATATGAGGACACGTTGACTGCCTCAGCCTGACTCCGATTTTCCTCTTAAAGTTGAAGTTTATTGTTCGAGCAGCTGGTATGTAAACTGTGGGGTTTTGGTGATAAGCAGGTAGGTTATAGGTGTCTAGCTTACATAAAGTCTTTGTTTTATCAACGTTTCAGTTAATTTATACATTTAACAGTTATTCTGTACATTCTTGTACAGTGCCTTAAGATCCTTTTCTGAATACAATACAATACACATATTGTGTTGTATTAGCCCTTTGTTGCACTTATTGTATTTGTATTGGTTTGTTTCTGCACTGTACTTTTGCTCTGGTTTATGCTCTTAGATGCTTGTTTATAAAAAGAGATGCACTTGTGACTTCTGGTGACGAGTAGTTCTCTTGAATACCGATGTTGAATACACCTACTGTAAGCCGCTTTGGATAAAAGCGTCTGCTAAATGACTGTAATGTCTGTAATGTACATTTTAAAGAGTGCTCCCAGTCATGAAATACAAAGAGTGGACTTGTGATGAGTGAATTCTGCAGACAGCATGTGAGGCTCCCACTGTTCAGTATTGTTTTCATGGCCTTGGGCGGCTTTCACTGATGTCAGAGCTGGTTATTCTTTTTCAAACTGGCAATCACAACCAGCATAACTGTCCCAGTGGGCTTGCCACTCAGTTTCGCTGAGTGAAACACCATTTTGCAATCCCAGACTGACAAATTACCAAGCTGGGACAGTAACAGTGAATTCACAATGAACACAAGGCCACATGTCCAAACATCACACTATACTGTATAACGTCCTGCATAATAACTGCATCTGTGTTAAATGCTGAGCATTAAGAGTGACTGAGAGTTGAAACAGTAATTGGAATCCTGTAAATAGGAATGCCAGTCTTCTATTTTCCCTCCTCTCTTCTGCCCTCTTCCTCTAAGCTTTATCGACACGCAGCACAATGCAGGAGATCCATTCCGTCACCGATCCACGAGGAAAATCATTGATGAATTCAGGGTGAATTGATTGGCTTTAGGGAGCCAATCTGCCGGGTTTTGAATAGAAGTCTAGAGTATATTACAAAGTCCCAGCGGTCTAAAGTTGATTAGGCCACAATCAGTACTGGCACTCATGGTCACACACTGAGAATAATCCCACCAGGACTTTTTGTGCACTTGGTTCACATTAATAACAGACGGTGGTAATGATCTTTTGACAGTATATTGACATCATATTAGCAACGCTACAACAGTTTCGACATCTATATCTGTACAGCCTGACACAGAAAAACACAAGAGGGCAGTTGTTGGGTTAAAAATAAATAATAGTAAAGTTCTTCATGTCTGTGTCATGCTTTTATTCTGAAAGATTTGCAGGACACTGCTGTGGTGAATGCAGGCACATGCACAGCTCCATAATGAATAGAGTACTGGATTTGAATAGTGGATTCTTTTCATTATTTATAAATGATAAACACTTCTTCACCTTTTTCTGCCTGAAGTAGATATCAGACTGCATAGATTCAAATAGTAGCTGTCCAATTTAAAATGTCAGGCCTAAACCAATGGAATTACATACGACTCTCACGCTTTCTCTTAAATGTTGATGCACCAAAAGAGAATGAAACAAATTCTAATAATATATATTCAGTTATACTTATTTCATGTTGATTTGACACACTGTACTTCAAGGGGACATTTCGTGTGACTGCATCGTTGGAGCTGAATAACTGCAGACTCGCTCATACATTATGGACTTCCCTTTGGTATTCCTTCTCATTATCCAATTTGATCTGTAGCAGTTATCATATTTTCACTTGGTTTTATTTTTGTATATATTACATTTGTGTACAACTTGTATAAATACCTGCATTAAACATCTTTTTATGAACCAAATATATTTGTGGAGTATAACACAATGGTACATTTTCACACCACTCTATACGTTCACTTTGACTCTATCTCCAGTCATCATATTGTGAGTTGTTAAACCCATCTGGACATCAGTCACAGGAAGTGAAGCCCTGATAGTGGGTCCAATTGGCTGCAAAGCTTATTGCATTTCACAATAAAATCATGATAAAATACGATAATAAAGACATAGTTAATAGGGAGAATTTCTCAAGTTATCTTTGGAGCAACAACAAAATGCAACATTTTCATTAATTCCAATAACGCTGGTACAGTAGTTGACGCCACAGCAACCCTGTCTCCAAGAAATTACATCATATACTAATAATTTGGGACGTCATGAATCAGAATGCGCTGACTCTGATTTGATAAGAAAGACGATATTTTTTATTAACATTCGGCAGAAACCATGATCTTTCCCTAACATTAGGCAGAGTGCTTTTGTAATCACAAAGTCTTGTGCAGTTATCTCACTTTGTGATTGTAAACATTGTTAACATAAAACCCTGCATTAAAAACTGGGGTATGAAGTTTGAAAAACGTGAAAAACATGGTCAGGAGTTGCAATATGGGGAGTGTAGGATCGAGTGTTTTTGGAGCCTGACCAACAGGGTTTCAAAGTGTGGACAACTGGGGATGGCCCCACATACAGACAGACCTGGTGAGCAGGAGGACAATAAACAGAGATTCTAATAAAGAAAACTTACATGCCAGGTGAGTACAATAGTAGTAACTAAAAATCCAAGAAAGCAGAACAGGCCAAACAAAACGAAACAGGATGGATACGAACATTGTAGATCAAGGATTGTCTATGAATTGCAGTGCATTCATCCTCGTGTGGGTATGAACTCTGTGTGAGACCAGCATGGGGTTCCAAGCGTCCCAATGTGAGTTGAGTTGGGAATGAGAATGGGTTGGACATTGCGGTAATCCACCAGAATGCCCCAGTCACTCTTATGTTACTCGACCACCTCCCTCCCTTGGCCCGTTCATTTATCCGTCCCATCCTCCATCAAAGCCATTAAGCAGTGGGTAGTGATTGGAAGAGATAGCAGCCTCTTTCTTTCCTCCACTCCACACCGTCTTCTTTTACCTCCCAATAAATCACGGAGAGATCTTTTTCACTCTCTCCACACGCTGTAGTAAAACTGAGGCAAACACTTCATTTTTTACGATTCCTATACTGTACGTTAGAGGTGATGTGCTTCATGTGCAGACGTTCCACAGCAACATTGGACAAGATTAGATTTACAGCATAATGAAGGTAATAAAATATCAGATGTGCTCCTCCAGCGATTTAAATATGACTAAAGTACTTTTTGGACAGCAGAGAATTACAGATTCAATTACATTACTGGATGTAACACAATAACTTTGAATAAATACATTTTTTTCACACATTTTATCATTCTTAACCTCCATATTGCTGTTATTGAAATAGTTCATGACTGCAGCCTGTAGGTCTTGTAATGTAAATCGGATTTTTTTTGGTGTTAGGTACAGTTCAACAGTTAGAAAAAATAATCAGCTTTTGTTCTGAGAGTGAGATGAGAAGACTGATATCAATCTCATGCTTGTACATTAGCTACAGAACTGGAGCCAGATGTATTATACAATGTTCAAAAAAATGATGAATACGCTTTTTACACACACAAATGATGACAATTAAGTTGAGGAACAGAGAGCGAAGAATAATAAAACATTGACTACACATATATACACTAATATTCCACTTTTATTCCAAATATGACAATATTCCAAATTTGATCCGTTTGGATATTCTGAATTAGGCCTTATTTGTGGCATTTTCTGATTAATATGCCGATATTATTCAGGTTTTAGGAGCATTCTTTGGAAATGTATACAGCATATAAGAAAGCATCCTGACTGCAAACATTACAAACTGGCATGAGATGTGCAGCGGGTGATTAACACCGCCCAAAAGATCATTGGTACCTACTGAGCATCAGTGATATTGGTGAGAAGAGGTGCCTGCGAAGAACTAAAAGGATATTAAAAGACAAAACCCACCCAGCCTCAGCCTGTTCACCCTGCTGCTGTACTCCACCGGAGCAACATGACTGCAAATAGAAAAGGAGGGAAAATGTATCCCAATGTGTCATTGGGGAGTTTAACATTAATCAGAGTATGTTTGGCTGTATGTACAGGAAACAGGAATATTAAATGTCATTTAACAGCTTAGTAGGGATATTGTATTTTTGGAAGAAGGGCTTCAAGAGAACTACTAGTCACCAGAAGTCATAAGTGCATCTCCTTTTTTAAACAAGCATCTCAGAGCATAAACCAGAGCCAACGTACAGTGCAGAAACAAAGTAATACGAATACAATAAGTGCAACAAACTAGTATGAATACAATAAGTGCTAAGTGGAAGGCTCAGGGTAGTACTTCTTGAAGAGGTGAGTTTTCAGCCTGATGAAAGATGGGCAGCGACTCCGCTGCCCTGACGTCAGTGGGGACTTCATTCCACCACTGTGGGGCCAGGACAGAAACTAGCCGTGACCGGGTCGATCGGCCGCAGGGACCTCTGAGCGACCAATCGCCCCGAGGCAGCAGAGCGAAGTGGTCGGGCGGGGGTGTACGGCGAGATATCACTGCCGATGTTGGTTCACAGGCATATGTGACAAATATAATACAGGTGCTATTTGTGCAGTGTAGTGCACTTTTCAGATTGGGATCCACCCTCATATCAACACCTGTGTAGTGTATGGTTAAAGTGCAGTGTGTATCTGGCCAGAATGTGACCGTGTTGACGTTAGGTCAATGACCTCTATGTATTATGTTGCAGAGATATCTACTGATATTAGCATGCTAACCAGCTAGCCCAGGCCCGCCCTTGTCTGGTAATACTACTTTCTGTTCTGGAGAGGCGATAGTGAGTGTCCAGTCTGCCCTCAGTCCAACATGAGAGGTCGAAGAGATGGAGCTGCCCTGAGGGCTTGTGAAATACGTTGAAGGTAAAGGGTCTGTGTTCATTTTGCTAGTTTGTTTATTGGATGAAATCCAAAGTGGCAGAAATAAGAAAATGACTCGATTTTGGTTTAGTCATCATTCCCGCCACCAGGAGACTACTTTGCTAGGAGGAGAATGGGCGGCAGCTCCGGGAGACAGACCTTCAGTTAGCAGTTAGCAGTTAGCTCGAATTCAGCCAGCGCAA
The DNA here is from genome assembly GCF_004355925.1 of Anarrhichthys ocellatus. Lineage (NCBI taxonomy): Eukaryota > Metazoa > Chordata > Actinopteri > Perciformes > Anarhichadidae > Anarrhichthys > Anarrhichthys ocellatus. The sequence goes on from NW_022280326.1 coordinate 56,023, forward strand.
AGCCCAGTGTCGGAGGTCTGAACCTGGGGAACTGCCCTGACTCCCCGCCAAATCGGACTTTCCGTTGCTGCTCCACCAACCAGCTGATGTTTTGAGTGTTGCCTTTAAGTTTGAGTTGCTACACAGCCACTAACCTAAATTCCGTCTCTGCTCTCCTCCCGGTGAAGTCGCCTCCTGGTGGCGGGGATGACACATGCACATGCAAACATTTTAAGAAAACAGTGTTATTTGACCGCCTCTCAGAGTTTTAGCTGAATTTTGTGTATTTTTGCACTGCTGTTTGTTAGTAGTTGTCTTGTTTTTCTTTGATAACATCTGTTAGACTGTACGATTGTATTTAGATTGTATGGACCCAGTAGAAGAGGTGAAATGCTGCCCCTTATTTCTTTGGAGCATGACACCATGCATTACACATTTCATATGCAAGGAAATTTAACATTTCCCAAATTTAATTCCATTTGAACTATATCCAAATCATCTGACCATGATATGGATCAGCAGGATTGAAGTTAGAGTGCAGCCCTCTGAAACTGCTGATTACCTTACGTAATGTACTGTTTCCACCCTGGAGAAAGTAACTCTGAGGCTAAACTGAGCTAAACAGTGAACTGTAGTTTCGCCAGGATACTTGTTGATAATGAGCTGTTGACCTCATGCAGTTGGCATTGTTGTCACCATCCAACGCTCCTTTTTATGACCCTCTGACCTTCAACCTTCTCTTTCTCCCCCTCTCTCTTTCCTCACAGGACAGTATGATGTCATGTCTCAGTGCCTCCCCCATCCCATGGGACCATAACCAATCAGCCAGAGTGCTGTCCCCCCACTGAACCTCTTAACTCTCAAACCCTCCCTCAAGCTCATGACCTGCCGCCTTGCCATCATCTGCCTAGCGACACCTACCACTGACACCCTCAGTGTGTGTGTGTGTGGGGGGGGCAACAGAATCATGTGCTGGAGTATGAATGTATGTTTGAGAATGTGAGCCATTATACATGTGTGTAGGTGAGTGATGATCTTTTAGTCATAGTCAGAGGTTATAGGTCGCACACACACACACACATGCACACTATGACAGCTTCTATATGAGTGAATGGAAAAAGTCACTTCACCAAACCTAAAGGCCTATTAATCATACTAAGCTATACAGTATATGTCCCACAGGGCAGGTATTACACACACACACACACACACGCACGCAGACACACACACACACACACACACACACACACAGATATGAGGTGTAATGACACAGATAGATAGTACCATGCTATAGATGACATAATGTTAAGGATAAGACAGGAACGTTGTGGTACAAAAAGCACAAATTACGTTCAACGACGTTTTACGCGGCCACCACCACGCTTTGACATTCTTGCTTTGATATCTGCGAATTGCAACTGCAGTTCAGGTTAGAGAATGACATTCATGTTCCCCAGGGAAAGAGAATGTGGTTAAGGCTGACTTCAATACATAATTTGCACTACACATGGCTGTGGACTCGCGAGCTACTATATCTGAGTGGCTCACTAAAGATTTAAAGAATGTGTACGTGAATTTTATAACACAAAGTCAGTTTGTAAACCTGTTAAAATTTCTATCCAATCAAATACACTGACATCCCGCCCCCTTCTGGCACAATTAGCTGACAGTTGAACGAGTTATGCTGCTTTCGAGTTTTCAGTGATGCTGTAATATTAAGTGATGTTAGCAGACTAGCAAGCGCACACCAGATTTAGTGAATGACAAATGTGTGTGCCTCATTGAGCTTACCAGTTGGTAAAAGTTGCATGGTCCACTTCACCAAAGTCTGCAGCAGTATTTGATGGGACTTGCTGGCTGGTATCAGTCCAGGAACATAGAAGGTGAAAACAAACCTCAAAAATCAACAGTTTACCAAACTGAATAAAAAGGCCAGTGCAGCAACGGAGGCTTAGTTTAGTAGTGCACATCCCAACTACACACAAAAAGCCCTTCACCCATGGCGGGATAGAAAAAGAGGCGATGACTGCAGTGGATGAAACATTATTAAAGGGCCATAAAGATAGACGGAAATTATGCCTTCTATTGGCGATTTACAACTTGGAGCTATGAGTTGCTCGCGGCTTTCATTTTGTCTAATTAGTTCTCAGAGGAAAGAAAGGTTGGAGACCCCTGATCTATTGTCCTTCTAACTGCATGACTATGGGTCCTGTGTGTGTGTGTGTACAATAACAAGGAATTACACATTTTTATGAATTTCTTCTTCAAGACATTTAGCCTGAGGATGGTCCTAGAGGAAAGCTCATGAAGAGTCCAAAATGGAGAGGGTTCATCCTATGGGGAGCATAAATAAGTTCTTTAAATTTCACACAAATCCGACCATTATGATTTTATATTACATATATGGGCCATGTGTTTTATACCTGGGCCTTGAGTCCTGTCCTACTACAGTTAAACCACCTCATAATAACCTCAATATGACGCCACAGCTACGTGTTATCATTTCTTTGTGTAAAAACCGCATTATTCACATAACACTGCAACATTTGAAAAGTGAAAAAGAATACGCCCAACATGTCAAACTAAAGATCTGATTGGTTGAAGACTATGACAATCAACAATATCGTCCCCATTCACTTAAACTGCAAAGGGTTTCACTTGTAATTCTGAAGGCCTGCGGGCAGATTTTATTTTACCTAGAGACAGCATAGGAGTGAAATCTGATTGGATAAAAGCTCTACTTAAAACAAGCTGCACTGGAAGCTGCACTGCAGCGCTGAAAGCAGGGCAACTTTGGAAGACAGTAGCTGTGCAATGAGACAATATGGGAAAACATATTTAGAATACCTGTAGTGTATTTATGAAAAATAATTAAATTCTAAAATAGCTATAACTTTATGATTCTGTCTAGGCCAGCAGAGAAGGCTTTGCTGGCCCTGACGGCCCACCACTGATATATATATATATATATATATATATATATATATATATATATATATATTTATTTATATGGTTTAGCATAATAGTGACAGGAAAGCTAAGGGTGATGACCAGAGAGAAAGAGGCTTCATCCTCTGAGGAACCTGAATATTTACAGGGAATGCCATATAGATCTGAATATTATTTTTAAGTTATCAAGAAAAAGGTTGTTGAGGAACTTTAATCTGATGGTGGTGCTGGAGAGAAAAGGTGGATGAGATACAAAAAATCATTAGAATTCATCCGCTTGGTAATATGACTATCCATACCCAATTTCATAGCAAACTGTCCAGGGCTTGTTGAGATATCTTACCCCGGAGCAAAGAGTTGAACGTCATCAAATTCAGCCTGCTATCAGTGAACACAGTGCATGCTTAAGTGTTAGCATGGAGCCCACTATCTCAGTTTTCAAGGGTGGGATTACAGACGGTCCTTTGTCTGTGTGAGTCTATAATAAGTAAGTCATCGTTTCTCTGTGAGAATGCCTTTGTGAGCATGGGTGTGTGTGTGTGTGTGCGTGCGTGTGTGCGCGCGCGCGCGAGAGAATGGTCAGTGACACAGTGGTGAGAAGCCTTCCAACCACAAACCACTGCAGTTAGCATCGGAGGTGCCAGCAGGATGACGCGCAGAGAATGCGAGCCTCCAATCTCCACTCCTCTCACGCTGATCCAAATGTTTCTGTTTCCAGTCCCGGCTTCTTCATAAGACAAACACTCCGTGTCTATGTTTGCTCCACTCACTTCATTCCACCAAACATTTCACTCCTCTTTCCAACGATACTTGGCAAACTCAGATTTTTTTATTCAGGCAGACTGGAGCCAGCATACTGTCTCTGACATGAATCACATTATGGGCTGTATGCTTGTGTGATGGCTTTATGGAGTCCTGGCGCTGCAGTGTTCCAATATAAAAAGCTCCTTCACATTCCAGAAGACATAATGCAAAGCTGACACATGCTGACTGTGTCTGAGAGAGTTAAGAGGAAAACTACGCTATAGCAACAGGCCTATATGGATATTAATTGGAAGCCCATTGGATTGTGGGGGTTTCATGACTGTGTTACTGTCGGGACGATCCCTTTATTTCTGTTATCAGCAGCTTGTCTTTGTTTTTTATTTCTTCACTAATTCATAAATTATGCATTCAATAATGTAGTAAGCATCCCCCCACATCCTCCCAGATAACATCTGCTTTAAAGGTTGCTGCGAAATACATTTTGAACAGTCTAACCGTCGCAGTTTACATGCGACTACATGACATAAATCCCCGACTTGTAACTGTTTGGTTGAAGGAGCTACTCCCATAACATTTCGAATTTTCATTTCAATGAAAAATCTACCTGTCATTGCTTTTTTTAGGCCAAGAATATAAATGTTTGTGCTACTTTCGGAGGTTGCATTCTGCGTTTGGAGAGGTGAAGGCTCTTTATCAAACAGATGCAGCAGCCTGGAAGCGCAGTTTTCTCCTCAGAGCCGAGGTACAGCTTGCATGCAATCAGCGAAGCCCAGTCAAAGGAGGATCATGCTACAGGAGATATGGGAAGCGTGGTTGACTGAGCCTTCTGCTGGATTGACTTCAGCACAGTAGGTTCAGATACGTACATGTGCATCTCATATATTTAAGGTAAAGTACAGATTTTATGAAGTAGGGTTCTATGAATCTATAAATAAGTACCTGATGCAAACTTAGAAAAATCAGACCTATCCTTCTAGAGGTGTGCGGTAGTGGGAAATGTATTTGATCTAACTTAATTTACATGGATCTATTGAAAACTCAGTGGCAGCAGAGGTGAGTACATCGTAAATACAAGTGCAAGACGGTTTCCTGAATAAGCCTTTGTCACAGCACTCATTAATATCAGGAGAAACACAGGTGTTTCTAATAACATTAACGAGGGCTCAGTTTCACTGGGGCGTCCCAATAAGTCATGCCAGTGAGCCATCACGCACAGTAAATGCAGCCAGCAGTAGCGCTATTGATTACATGTGCTTTCCCTGTTATGACACGTCTGTTGTGAAAAAGGCGCATTAGTTCAAAACCAAAAGACAAGAATGAAGTTGTCGCTGTGCGGTTATTGATCTTGAACCTGATGCAAAGTTGAAAAGCACAACAACAATGCGTCGTCACTGTTTATTCAGAGACAGTATTGAAAAACAATAGAACGGTGTATGAACACCAACCCCCCATGGACTCCTCTATGTGGCATAGTGCAGATGTATTATAGATGATGTTCTTGTATTAAGCAGTGGTACAAGTCGATGTTCCCAGCTGGTGCAATCCTCTTTGTCTGAATCATCATATATTTGTGTATTTGTATATTTGTGTTTATCAAATGTTTGTGAAATTGTTCTTTTCCCACAATTCCCAAAATATTTAAACAACAGCGGACAACTTGCCCGCAGAAGGAAGAAGAACATCTTCAGAGGAAAAGAAGGACAGATTGTCTTCCCAATCAAGTCAACATTTGCTGGTCGTAAGGAAGACATTTTGCTTTGGTAACTGTAACTTTATCAGTTAAAAGACCTGATCTGAGTTCAGTCTGGTTTCTGTGTGATAAGCCTTGTTTTGAGTGTTCCCTTTTTGTTTAACTAACCCACACAAATACTTATTTGATTTTAGATAGTAGGCTCGTAATTGTACAGCAGTTGTTGGTTTTAGATATTATTTGACTTGATCAGTGTTATTGGAATTTAATAAACTAATAATAGCTGGTTATCCTGGCCTGTGCTCAAATTCAAACCTTCACTGTTCACTCTGAATGTGGAATAGTACCTTGACATTGATATTGTGAGTAAACACCAATTTTGAGACTCAATTTGTAGTTTGGTTATTGATCTCACTGATCTCAGGGTGGTGCCCTGTTATTAATAATATATCTTAATAGTCTTATTAATATGAATCACTTTATTGATGTCAATAATTTAGTTTTTATACTTGCTGATAACCAAACATACTCCTGCCACATCCCAACTTTCATTAACCCTGGACTTTAATAGCTCATACATTTTTAAGCTCAATTTCTGCACATTTAATACATATCCCACATATCTGCGTTCTCTGAGAAGTCGTTATATTTTGAGAAAAAAGAAATACTACCATAAAGTTGAAATTGAATGAAAACAATGTATAGTACTGCTCTCTCTCTCTCTGCATGTGTGTATGTGATTTTGCTAAAACATTGGTAGGGCCATGTCCCCTTCCTCCATATGCAAACATACGCCCTTTCTCACACGGACAACCTCCTGTTGTGTGCTACATGTGTGACTGGGCAAACCTGGACAATGTCCGGGCATGATCCAGAGTTCATGAGAAAACGGGTAGTGACAATTTTAAAGGAAACGTTCCAATTTTTTCACAAATATGCTTATTTGCCTTTTCACTGAGAGTGACTGACTGCGTGCTATTTGTCATTTAACACTTTGTAAGGATTAAACAAACAAGATATGACATGACATTGGTGAGCTTCAGAGGTGCTATTGGGTGGAGTTTGATACCTTTGGACAGAGCCAGACAGTATTTATGCTAAGTTATGCTAAGCTAACTGGCTTCATAAATAGGAAATTGGTATCCATCCCCTCATCTAAACCTCTGTAAGAGAGTAAAGGGGGGCCCACCCCACATTTGTAGCTCAAGGCCCTTTAGTGTGTTAATTGGGATCCGTTCCTGTCTACTAGGCTGTAAGAATAGTGAAATGAATGTGTATGCTAATTGTAATATCCAACATAGTCTCATTGTGGGTTGTAATAAACACATTTCTCTCCCAACATCGCTAGTGGGGCATAAAGCTTGAGGTTGAGCTGTGCTGCATCCATCTGCTTTACTTCATTCTGAATGTGACTATTTGGCTGTCGTGTGAATAAGACAGATATACTGTTGATATAGTTTTTCAACTTATCAGCCAAGTCATGTTTAATTGTTTTAAAGTAAATGACAAAATCTAAAATAAATCAATATATCTTAAAACTGTAAACTGGGCATGAAATCAAAGTGATTCAAATTTGGATATGACAAAAATGTGTGTGTGTGTGTGTTTACTAAGTTGGTGAGAAACCTCAGTCACG
>NW_022280327.1:0-36197 GCF_004355925.1 Anarrhichthys ocellatus
TCTGCTGGTGCAACCTCTACTGTGGCTGGGGCCTCTTCGACAACTGGGTCAACCTCTACTGGTGCAGGGGCCTCTTCTGCTGGTGCAACCTCTACTGGTGCAGGGGCTTCTTCAGCAGGTGCAGCCTCTACTGGTGCAGGGACCTCTTCTGTGGGTGCAGGTTCTACTGTGGCAAGGGCCTCTTCTGCTGGTTTAGTAGCCTCCTCAACTGGTGCCACGGACTCATCGATGTCTTCAACAGCTGATGCCACCTCTTCCTTTACTTCAGTGATCTTTGGTACATCTAGAGCAGAGGCAGCTGCCAGCGGCACTGAAACACAAAATCCAGCCATCCAAACATCACTGATGCTGAAGTTATATATTTTTTCCCACATTAAGGTAACTCAACTTGTGGTGTTTAACCAAATCCAGTGACAGCAAATCTATCTGGTGGATTGCGACAACGTGCAGGTGCAACGTCAACAGCAGTTGCAGGAGAAGAAGGTGCAACAGGAAAGCAGTTTTAGTCGCTAAGGGTGTCGATGTAGTGCCATAAACCAATGAAGATCTTCCATATCAGAATAAGAGTATATGATAAATATCAACACGCACGTACGTATGCAATTTCTTTCCCTTTTCCACAAAACATGCAGCGGTGCTGATACACAGTATCTGTGAAGAGACTGGGAATTTTGAACAATACAAATGGAACATACTTTAGGTCATCGTGCACATATCGAACCATGCAGAAGGTAAGGGTTGTGTGTCTTGACAAATACAGGTCACAGTGCATCTCTCAAAGTAGAGTTGGGTGCAGAAAGCAGTGAGAAGAAAATGCAATGTATATGAAAATGCATTTATTAAGTGTGCATTTCAGTCAAGCTGAAATGCTCACTTAATAAATGAAAAGAGCGAGCTTACGTCTGCAAGTTCCATGTAGACCAACATTCAATATGAGAGACTTTAAAGTGGAATGGATAGCTAGAAAAGATCCTTAAAAGCTCAAATACAAATTAGGATTAAAAGACCAATTCAGACAAATTAAAGACGGCAGTAAACCTTTCCGCTTTGATAAAGGTTTTATTGTGTGTGGCTTGATGAGTTACCCTAAAATGTTCACAGTGCTCATTAGCCAGTTATAAGTCAAATAAAATAATGATCACATATGGGTTAAATCACTCGGTGACTAGTTTCACATTACACTGAAGATAAAAAGAGCACACTGCAGCAGTTACACTTTGTACAGAGCCATCTCCTTTTGCTGTCTGGTATACACAACTGCTCTTTGACACGTGGCGAGGAAGTACAACAATGCAGAGATTTTCAATGAAATACAGTGTTTGGTCAAATCTCGTGAAATAGCATTAGGCCCTTCGTAACAAAAATATACCAATAATATAACAGTATTTGAGGGCTGTTCCTGCCGATTCTGTGTTCACAGTGATCACATTTATTTCACCCATAACTGCATAAGAGTCACAAAGACCTCTTTGCCACTTTGGAAATGTTTCCCTGTGGTGTGCAGCTGTACACCAAGAGGAGCCTGCTGAGTAGAGGGCTCCGTTATAATCTGAACAAATATAGACATCGCACACGGTGATCTACGCTGCACACCAACAGAAATCTTACGAGAAGAAACGCTTCAATTGCACAATGCTGCGCCCGATACCCACTCCAATAAATATGAGAGAAAATAATATACAGCTTTAGGAAATTAATAGAGGATGATGAACAAGAGGTGAACCCAGGCACCCAAGGAGAAGCAACTACCCTCTAGGGGTTCTAGACAGTGAGCTACCAGTGTTACTGTTCTCAGTGGCTCTTAATTGAAAGTGGTTTAGAGATAGTCGAGGTTATGTCTGGTAGTGCGTGTGTGTGTGTGTGTGTGTGTGTGTATGTTTCCCTATAATGACTGTGTGGATCTTCAGGCCTCAGAGGCAGCTGCCTCCTCCTCCACCACCACCTCAGGTGAAGAAGTCGTACCGTTGCTGTCGGGCTCCTCGGCGGGGATGGCGTCTGGCTCTGCGGCAGCCTGGACCGCTTCGGCTATGTGAGCCACTTCTTCCGCAACCGTCTCCACTTCCTGCGCCGCCTCGGCGACCTCCTCCGCCACCTCGGCGACCTCCTCCGCCGCCTCGGCGACGGCCTCGGAAACCGCCTCGGCTACGGTCTTTGCCTCGCCATCAGCGGCCGCCTCCTCTTCGCAGACCTCAGCCTCTCCGCCGGCCTCCTCAGCTGCCACTTCCCCCTCCTCCTCCTCCTCTCCAGCTGGAACACAAGAAGCAGAAGGAGCACATTAGCCAGAGCACCACTACCACGCTCTTCTATCTACTACAGTAAGCAGCCACCCTCCCTCAACAATATCAAATCAGCGGTGCAGCTGCTCTGTGCTTTCTACAGACACAGACGCTGCATGTTAGAAGCTAAATCAGCATTTTAAAAAGCGGCATTATTATTATATTATCAGCAGCTGGGTTTCCATCCAAGGTGTGTTGAACTACACAACGGAGAGGGCGCACTCAAATGTAGTAGAGCTGTCACTCTTTATTCAAAATCCAAACCACCCTTACAACAGTGGGATACAAAGAACACCATCTGACCGGTAACAATCTTACTGTGGAAAAACACCTCCTGTTGCAGTTCATCCATGTCCGTCCAAAGTATCATCTCTTCATTATTTTTATACTTTTAAATGTGAAAGTGTCGTAATTAGCATAGCTAGCACATGAGTTATTGAGTTACGGCCAAAAACGTGTTTTGTGATGTCACGGTGACCTTTGATCACCAAATTCTTATCAAGATGAACCTTGTTGGATGTTTGTGCCAAATTTAAAGACATTTTCACACACAAAAAATATGTTTCTGGGATAACGTGTTCAGGAGATATCGTGTTCCTGAGATCGTGTTCCTGAGATATCGTGTTCATGAGAACGGACCGGACGGACAAACGGTTCAACGACGCAGAGCGAGGGTACGTGACTTTCTTAGGAATGTTTTTGAACAGTTGCGCATTCGTTTCTCATTCATTCAAACTTGATGTTTTTCTTTTGTAGTGACAGCTCTACAATGTAGATGACAAAAAGACGTGTGCTGAATATCTTTGTCAAAGATAACGGGTTGTTCAAATGTCGGGTGCTTTCAGATAGTGAGCGTTGTTCTTTCATGTACACACAACAGCAGATGTGCCCCTCTCCTGAACTCGCACAGCTCTTAGCTGCTGCATTCAAGGTTTATGGGCGGGGGGGGGGTTACACGGGTCTTTTCAGTGCAAACTGTTGTCATCCGGTCATGCCGGGACGCTTTGACTGTCAGGTCTGTGCGCTCGGAGATCAGGATCGGACCAGCCGGGGCCATATGCCAAGGTGGCCTGTGTTGTATCCACATGCTGTCCACACCTCAGTGGTCTCAGTGAGGTGTGGACAGCATGTGGACACAACACAGACAGTTTATTAAATGTAGGTCTCCATCATCATCATCTCCTGTGGACAGCAATGGGAAGAGAGGACAACCAGGCTGGAGCACAGCCTGCTCTCTGAGTCCTGTTAAGTTACTGATGATGAAAATGATTTAAAATAAAAGCTTTTATACAACAGGGAAAAAAGATGAGAATGGCTGCTGACAAAGCTCATTTTCCTCAATACCTCAACTACTACTACTACTACAGGGAGGAAGAGAAGGCAGCAAAGAAAAAAGAAAAAAAAAAAAAAAAAAAAGTACGGGGGACTTTTATTGTGAAGAATTTATAGGAAATGAAATCTACCGATTTTATAGCTGCTCTTTTGATCGCAAAATATATCCGATGGCCATCATTGAGGTTGCGTTAACTGTCAACACACATGTGGGGACACAGCTGAGCTCCGTTGTGGTGCGTCCGATCACAAGAGGTGCATTGCAAAGACAAGTGTAACCTCGTTAGACGAAGTGTATATCAGCTGTGTAAAACATGAGACGGACAGGCCGTTGGATGGAAACCTAGCAGGCTGATCCAGAAGCACTTGTTGTAGACAAGCCACTTCTAAAACACACCACTGCCTCAGTGAATACTTCTCCTGGGAAAAAACAAAGAGGCGGCACATTCACGACACTAAACCGCATGCAAACTCAAAGACAGGGAGGGGCATGACATAGACAGGAGGGGGGGGCAGGGGGAAGGAGAGGAGTGCGGGTCAAGGTGCAGGGTAGAAGGGGGTCAAGTTGAATCTTGGTTCTTACCATCCAATTAACAAACTACGTGCTATCTGGAGCTCCGACAGCGAGCCCAAGTAGGTTGAGCTTCTTTAATCTTTAAACAGAGAGATCCTCCACCATTTCATCCACATTGACCATCAGCAGAAACACACAGTTGTGGGAGACTGGCCCAGGAGTCCACTTTGACTCGATCAACACTTGAGCGGTGACTATTGGGATCGACAATAGCCAGCTGGTCCGTTAGAATTTCATGATATGGGTAAAATGCAGTGGCGGGCCGTCAGGGCCTGCAAGGCCTTCTCTGCTGGCTAAACAGAATCACAAAGCTATATCTATTTTATAATTTAATATTTTTTCTTAAATACACTACATTTATTATAATTTACAAAAATATTTTTCCCATTATCTTATTTTCTCATTGCACAGCTACTGTCTTCCTCAGTTGCTCTGCTTCCAGTGCAGCTTGTTTTAAGTAGAGCTTTTATCCAATCAGATCGCACCTCTGTGTCTCTAGGTAAGAACAGAGGCAGAGGCCTGCACACTCTCACCTGCAGCCAGTGCAGATTAAAGTAAATGGGGACGATATTGTTGATTGTCATAGTGTTCAACCAATCAGATCTTTAGTTTGACATGTTGGGCGTATTGTTTGACTATCAGAGCCTGTGCTCCGGTCTATAATGACATCAGCATTACAAGCCGCTCAGTGTCCGTGTGTAGCTGTGTTAGCTCTGTTGCAGAGCAGTACGTTCAACATTCAATTTGTGAAAGTAAAATCCTATGATAATCTTGTTGGGTCGCTGCTTGTCATTAAGGAATGACAGTGGATCCCACAGCCAGACCAGCTGAGAACATTATATTTTCCTGAATTTAGGCTTTTGCATTTTCTAAATGCCCTGACATTATTCAAACGACTCCTACCGAACAGTTTAATGCGAAGACGTACATAGTTACAGCATTAAAAATGAATAATAGCTGTGGTGCCGTAATGTGGTTATACGGTGGTATTTCACGCTGCAGGACAGCAGTGAAGGCCCAGGTATAAATTGCACGGCCTGCCACTGGTAAAATGCTCAAGACATGAGCATACAACATGGAGGAGCTGCTAGTTCTGCATTTATCCCCACTGTCTCTTTTAAAAGTGCAGGCATCTCCTGCTAAATGTAACAATACCAACTATAGGTCAATGTTATGGCCATCAGTGAGCATCATTTCAGTGTTAATGTTTAGAAAAATACAATAACAACTGTATTTTCTCTACCTGGTGCAAGCCTGGAGGGGATCATGCATTAACATTTATTTTTTAGAATATATATAATATATTTTGGGGACATTTATGGCTGTATGGTTGCAGTGTTTTATAGGATCGTCGACTGCTGTTAACCGGCCGTGAGGTGCTGCAAGTCATCGACAGCTGCTTCAGTTTGGAGTTTTCTTTACGCTTGGAATTCAGAATTGTTCCGATCCACATTTGCACGCAAGGTAAGACAATGGCGGTTTGTATTAATTCAATTTAGACTTTACAGTGGTGGACATCCAGACACACCTCTATACTGAGTCTACACTTCTAGTATTCTTCCTCCTTTTAGAAAACTATGGAAAGATGAACCCCGTAGCTAGAAAAGCTCAATCCGGGATCATGATCAAAGGAAGCGACTTGCAACCATTTAATCCACTCGAATGTTTTGTAATGCTACGTTCATACTGAAAACACGACTGCTATAAAAAGGTTTCCCCAAGTCTCAATGCATAACGATTTATTTGAATGATTTTTGAAGTGGCCCTTTGCGGCTGCAAATACAGTGGATGAATAATCGCTCACCACAGATACATCTACAGCACATGTTCATCAAATGTCCCGCATAAACAAATCCTCTCCTTAAAACCCACAGTGGTGTTGAGCAGTGATGAAGTCCATTGACTAAAGAAAAATCCATTCGAATGTTTCAGACTCTTCTGTCGAGTCCATTTATCCTCTTCACAGTGTTGCACATTAACATTTATCAGCAAGAGGGGTAAACAAAAAAATAATGGACGGTGCACGGAATCAATATCCTTCACAGACTTGTCCCGAGGTTTTAGGCTGAGTGGAGCACTCTCTTTCTTATCAGTACAGGAGGGGGAGGGAGGGAGGAGAGAGGGATTTTTGTTTCCCTTTTCAGATCCAAAGAATCCAGTTCTAGGACGGATCTCCATGCGGCCACAGAGGACCTTAGCTTTACCATTACACTGAAAAGAGCAAAGACACAAAGCATTAGAGAAATGGGAGGAAGGACTCTTGCTCTCTCAAAAGAGCCCAGTTCAATTTACACAAGGTCATCGTCAAACTACAAATCAACCACAGAAGCGGTGTGTAGGTAGCAAAAGACAATAAATAAATGGGTATGAGCTGCTACCAAGATGCACTGGTGAGGTTGATGGCGAGCGCTCTAGTGAGAACAAGCTTTAGTCATCAGCAAACTATGACAAATCTCAGCAGTTTGTCTCACTTGGAGCAGAGATATCGATTGTTTTTATCTAAAGCCTCTTGGAAACACAGAGAAGTATGAGGGAGACAAGGAAGAGAGAGAAACGAGGGATCGAGTGGTACCAAAGGAAGAGACAGATGGAGACTAATGCCCAATCCCAAGGTCCCCCCTAAGGCCCGAAACCCAAAACCCTCAGGGACTTAACTGACATCTCCTGGTAGATGAAATGGTGTGAATATGAATGGAACAACTTTGCTGCAACATTTCAAGTTACCATGACAATATGATGTGGGTATTCATTTTACATTTCTTACTCCCTGATTTGAACGTCTTCCAGGCACTTTCCTCACAAGATGAGGTCATTTCAAATAATCTATTCACTCATTTTTGTAAAAACAGCTTTAATGACAAAATCTTCAATCCTTAATGTTTCTGAGTAAATGCAATATGACAGGCTGAACACCCATGTGGCGTCCTCTTTGTTTAACACTGGTAACCCCGTGTTTAACGTCATATTGCTATGAATTGTGGGTAATTCCCTTGAGCAAAGTCGACAGAAATGTGGAGTGACGGAAAGTGTTCCTAATGTCTGAAAGAGTCCTAAAACACTGGATGATTTGACAGTGGAACAGAACTAAACCCTGGAGGACCTTAAAGCCTGTGAGACTGGAGATTGGGCCTAAGCCTTTTGGCCAGTAGGATAAAAATTCAGGAGAGTTGAGACTGGGGTCACATGGGAGGACGGATTTGTCAAAATTGGATTGGCCGAGTATAGCCAAGCTCTATGCAGAATAGGATTATGTTAAAAATGAGTTGCAAATATGGGCACCGACAAAGCTTAGCTCCTCAGGATACTCTGACACTAAATGATTGCTGTAAATGTATTTATGTTCCTCAGTTCAAACCCCTCCCCATTTTAAAAACCTGTTCTGCTAACCTCTTTGTTCTATCCTTTTCTTATATTGTGCAAATTGAGTTCATCGGTAGAATCCATTATTTAACCTATATTGACTGATATCTTTATTTTCATGTCATGAACGTGCCCAACCCTCAAATTACAGCTGCAGTGGACACATTCCATTAAGTTTCATTCAATTACAAAATAACAGCTTACTTCACCGCTCGGTCTTAAACTATTCTGCCTTCTATCCCAGACCTGGCGAATAACATCTGCTACAAGAAAAGGCTGCTTTCCTGAAGTGCAAGCTCAAGGTTTCCATAGACATCCAGCCAAAAGAAATCTACATGAATGGAAGTCATTTTACTAAAGAGTACATCCCTCATGTCCCCGTAGACAGGACAGTAAAACAAAAAGTGCTCCTCATTCTCAGTTTCACCTATAGCTCACCAACAAACTTCTATTTTGTGTGATCGTCTAGAGCCAAATATTAACCAAATGTGTGTCACTTCACTGATGAAAGACAAATAAGTCAGCCATGAATATCAGCTTTAGCTCTTTAGTCTGCAGCTCGGTCGGCATTGACGGCAATGGAATGACTACCGTCACAATCGTCTCCGTTTTAGGTGTGGCCATTTTAATGTGTACGTCACTTGACTAATTACCTTCCCGCCGTTGGCGGGCTGATCTTGGAACCATGAGTGTTAAAACAAATACACAGTGATTAGTGCCATCATGAACTTTCATTGCAACCAATGTTGGAGTCAGGATAGTAAAAGTAGCCCATAGACGCCCAATCCAGCCCATAACCGAACTCAACACAGCATTTTAGTGAGCATTCAGAAAGTGTTCAGGCAGTGTTAATGAATGGAATGCTGAAGGTCTGTGACGACGCGACTTACCCTCTTCTTCGTCCCGGCCTGCAAGCAAACAGAAACACCATTCATGTCATAGAATCAAGCCACAGTGACAGTAGCTGAGCAGTGAGGACACGCAGAGGTTCAGCAAAGGTCGTTAACTTTTCTCTTTCCGTTACAGTCGGACGGTCAGTTTACATTCTGTTACAGCTTAAGAACAATGACTTTTGATATGCATTTCAATCAATTAGTTTCTGTACAAACACGCTAGTTATGCCATTTGTTGTCTTAGGTATGCTTTTTGAAATGGATATTCAATTTCCAACATTATTGTTATTTATCACACAGGATTTGTCCTTTGGGGAGCAACGAATGCATTAACTTAACTTCGTAAAAATGGAATATTTGGTTTGAAGGTGGACAAAAGACTCCTCAAAAGTAAAAAATGCAGTTCTACAACCCCTAAAACTGTAGTTCTGTGGAACCAACTACATTTGTCAATGCTTGGAGGTGATCCTTTCTGACCGTATGTGATGGATAGACTTAGCATAAGCAAAGTCTTTTACACAGTGGATTTATCTTCTACGCATTAGTGTCTGTGCAGTGATTGTGCTGCTGCTGATGGGATTTGGGAGCACACTGTCATTTGGTACATTTGATCCATTCATACTTGTCAAATGGATCAAGTGAACTTATCTCCTCCACATTAGGATGGATGAGATAAGTGGGCACGGGCAGTTAAGATTCTGCTAGCCAGAACCAATAGAAAGCAGACTATCAGGGATCACAAACACTGATATGATACTCAAACTAAATACACACAGTCGTGTGTACTGGACCAGAGGATGTTTGTATTGAGAGGAAATGAGTCTCTGCTGTGTTTCCTTACTGCACTCTGCTGTGCTACAACGCTAACCATTAGAGCCGCCCACTTTTAAAACTACGGGTGACGGCACAGAGACCATGTCCATATTTTACGGTCTACAGTGTCGAGGCAACCTCGATCTTAAAGCGTGCAACTTTCAGTCGACGGCGTTGAAACAATCGTCCGGCTGGACTAGTTCCAGTAACCACTTGATGATTGACATCAAACCATCTCACTGGCAATGCACTGGAGGAGGATGTGGAGATCCAAAAGGGATCTGAAAATCTCCCATCTTCTCCAATACCAGAAAGTACGCAGAGTGAAAACTCTCCGTCTGGCCTGAACACTAATTCTGTGAGCGACTTGATGACAGAACAAAATGAAAGTATAAAACAACATCATGTTGTCATTGTTTGAGTATGTGAATAAACTGGCACAAACTCAATGTGCCTAATTAAAAAGATGATAAGGAATTAAAGCTTTGGAGCTTTAAATCAATATAATTTGCCAACCTGAAAAAAGTTTGAAAATAAAACCAGCTGTCGGGAGGTGAAACCCTAATATGGCTTGTACTTGCACGATAAGCATACGTGAGCAACGTTTTATCAAGAATCATTATTAGTGTGACACATTACAGTTAGCGAGCTAGTGGAGGGGATCTGGTCTTGAATCAACACTAGTGTAGTCTGGTAGAGTGGTGGAAAAGAGTGGCAGGTGAGGAATACTTACTCTTAGGGGGCCATGGCTTAGGTACCCACTCGACCTTGGGTCTGGCATTGAGTTCTGCAATGCGGTCGTCGAACCTGGCGCCGTCTGTGCTCACAGTGCTGTATGCCTGTGGGAGGAGGAAAGGAGTTCCAGTTCGTAAAATGAAAGGATTTAAAACTACAGGTACTTTGCAAATTGTGTCATTCTACAAGATTGGCTCATTTGTTGCACTTGAGTGCTTAAACCTTTTGTTGAGGATACAATGCCAATGGTTTTAAGTGCAGGTTAGTATCGTGGTAGTATCATGATGATCAAATGATGAAAAACAATACAACTTACGTATGACACAGCGCCAACAAAGGCTCCACCACACAGCAGGGTGTAGAGTATGTTCTCTCCAGACCCACCAGGAACGGATGACATCGGTCGCCGTTGCACAACTGGAAAGGATTAAAAGGTCACATGTTAAGCGCTGAATGAACCGCATGACAGGAGCCAATCAATGCCACTTTCATTAATTAACATTGAATGGAAATGTTGGTTGAAGCTCGACAAGGAATAATTCAACAACGACTGTAATGTTGGCAGAGGCAACAGCAAGCGCTATGTTACGTCGTGCAAACAAACCACGTAACCGGTGGGATCCAAACGGAGGCTCCCTGCTAGCGAGGGCATGAATATGTGTTTATCTAGACCGAATATTCAAACGTCTGTTTGGGCCAACAGCCCCAGGTTAGGCAAATTGGTCCGCCGACATATGAGAAGCAACATGACAGGGGACAAGGGATGGTAAATGTCGAGTGTCCCCAGAACTTTATTTCAACTTGGGCCTCTGCAGGTCGCAGGTAGAAAGGTTCCTACTAGTCCCGGGGGAAGGTTCCTGCAGTCCAAAAAGGGGGCTTTAGAGAAGGTTCAAACAGGAAGTGATTCACTGAAAGGAATAGAGTGACAGAACTAGTACTGGACCACTGTCGATCCGTATTGATCCCCCCCCTCAAGGTTCGGCACGCACGTGAACCACGGATTACACAGTTTAACGTGAACCATCGCAGGGTGAAATATAGATTTACTGAAGATCGTTATCCATCAACATTCAGTAAAACATGTGATCAGGTCATCATTTATGCTTTCTGTTTGCCGATCTCTGATAATGTTACATTGTAACCAACCAATCAGTGTTTAAACTGGTGAGAAAACTTGAATAAATCGGTTTCACAACATATATAAATAGATATTAGAGATGAATTATGACCTGTTTATAATACCTCTAACAGCTTATAATACATAATTAGGACTACTATTGACAACATTTGTTTTAATCCATTAAAGTAGAATAATTAATTAACTTCCTTATTATTTGAATTGAGTGTTTTTATGAAGAAAAAATAGTATCGGCGGCAAAAGAACGTGATCAGGGATCTCTAGAAGTTCTATTTTCTTTTGTGCTGATCCGATCGGTTACCGGATCCATGACTCTGATCCGTACCGTGAGTTGTATGATACTTTGCACCACTAGACAGAACACAGAGGATGATAAACCTCGCCTTCACTGTTCACATCGGCTGCTTTGCCTCCATGTGTCCTAACTGTTGATGACACTTGACCCATGGCAGCTTTTCAAAAGATCCCACAGGTCTGGATAACAACAATGTGCTGCACAAGCCCGAAGCTTCAGCTCTCAGTGTAGAAGGAGATATGGTGAGAAAGCACCCAGAGGCTCACGATGCCTCACGCTCTGATTGGATTCAGCAGAGTAGATCAAGTTTACCAAAAAATAGGCTCGTCAGGGCTTGTTTGATACCTGCAAGGTGATGCATACACCCTCGGGTACGCAGTTCGGTTTGAGCCTGTCACACAATCCATTTTAATATTTAACAATACTATTTATAAAAAAATTTGACTGGAGTCCACAACTTTTACCAATACTCCTCACATCACATCACTTAAACAAAGTCAGTTTTTAACATTTCATTATAAAAACTGTGTAAATCAATGAACTCTGCACCTAAACAGCACCCAAATGAATTCCTTTCATAAAATAGATCCAGGTAACAGGACACACGAGTGCCTTGCAGTTGTTTCAACTGACTCCAAACATAGTCAGAGTTGATTGATAATGTTTTTCCTCATGTTGAGTGTTTAATGTGAAGATGTCGGCCATATTATCTGCTGTTTACATTCCTTATGATGCTAATTCAAGAGTTGCGCTCCAGGACTGCACTACTGTTTTAGTTTTGTTCGTCACGTGTTTGTTGTGTTGCAGCTGAATTTCGTTGTGCTTCCCTGTGTTGCATAATGCCAATGAATGATCCTTGAACAGATAGCAGAAGTGGCAATTTTGGTCTGAACATTTTGGGTGGGGCCACACAATATTCACACGAGAAAATGTGATGATGCAATCCAAACATACGCTGTACGTGAGTGAGAGTGGAGACACTGCCATGACCAATGTATCACCAACAGCAGTGGCGACCGAATTTCAGCCGAATAACACCGTCTAAAAATCACACGATGAAGATCCGACTACATATCTTACCATACCAACACATATGACCACCAAAGGTCAACATCCAACAGCCTGCCTGCTCATGGCCAGCAACCAAAGGTGCATTTGTCATCTGTTGAGCAACCTCATCCTTTTAAACATTGTACATGCAATCCAAAAGTTTGTTTTTGAATAATGGCTGAAGTGCCCGAAAATAGGGTTTTTAATACGCATTTAAATATGCATTTGAAAAGGCCAGAGTTCACCGAGCCGGCAGACTCGTCATGTCCACGCAAGGCAATGTCGCACTTTCCACAAAGCTTTATACAAGTTAGAATTCTGCCAAGAGCAGACCCGTTTATTCAGTCTGACGGTTGTCTGTAGGCACCGTCAAGCTGAGAGGCAACGTTCCAATTTTTGCTCACGGTGTAAAGTGGTAAATCGTACCATAGTTAAATAATCCACACGAGTCATCACGACTATTGTAACGTTAATGTAAGTACAATATCACGTGTACACCCTTGCACCCCTTAAAATCAACCAATGGGATGCTTTTAGGGACCCTGGCTATCAGGCCCCACTCATGATCAGTGCAGTAGGGCCGGGTCTGCCCGACCAAGCAGCATCAGGCACAAAGACACACAAGTTACACACACAACAAAGCAATGTGTTTCTAGAGAAGAGATTTCATTCAGAACATGACAAATTGCAAACATTTTATGAAGTAGACAAAGCTTTGCCATTATTGCATCTGAAATGGAGAAAAGCCTATAACTTCTTGTACAACAGTGCCCTCTGGTGGGGGCCGTGCCCCACAGACCCTTAGTGCAAAAACACAGATGGATAGCGGTTGTTCGCTGCTGTATTAATGCTCCGAATAGCGATTAAAGAATATTTAATGTACTCTATGAGGCGGACACTGTCATCAATAACCCTAGATTACATGAAAGGAATCAATGTCATTAACTAGTTGTAGTAGATAGTTTGGCTGTATGGAAGTGGGTTTGTGTGTAGTACTTATCCATAGCCAGTGTACGGGGACTTGTCATGTCCAGTGTTGAGGGGGTTAAACTCTTCCTGTTCTCAGAAACTAATCCGGAGTCCAAGGCTCTGACAGGACACCCTGTTATTTTTACCGGCTAAAGTCTAAGCAAGGTTGGAGTTGGGGGGCTGGTGGAGGGGGATGCAGGTCAAGATGTCAGGAGGATTAGACCATGATACCATCCTCTTGTTAAGTGGTAAAGTGTCTTGCTTAAGGACACATCAACATGAACTAGCGGGTATCGAACTACCGATCCTCTGACTGAAGGACACCCCCTTCAGCTGGTGTTCTATCATTAGGCCGACATCTTCACTCACTCTACCTTAAGTAGTTTCCAATGTTTCCACGTGTCACCTGTGGTTATGTAAGGTCATTATCAGCGATGGAGAGAGAAGCTGCTGACACTGACGTCAGAGAGTTTACGTCAGCCGCACTCTTTACATTAGACTGCAGTCACACGAGCGCATCACGTGACAGACAGCGGCCACCATGTTTCCACGCCACCCGCAGCCCGTGAAGGTCACACACGAATATATACATGCCTCACGGTCGCTTTTCAAACGGCATGAACTTCCCAGAGGAGAGAGAGAGAGAGAGGGCGCGTGCCCGCGTTTATTCGGACACGTGTGCACGGTGAGGCCAGTTTTACACCGGTACCGTATAACGCGTCACATGTCATTTAATAAAAAAGGGCCAACTGACACAAGCCGAGAAGTGACATGAAGGGCGCTGCGGGTTTTACCTGCAGTCTGCTGCTCTGTTTAACACTCTGTGGATAGAAGGGAGGTAACTGTCATTCGGAAATACTCCAACCGGGGCTCACAGTATACCCGTATTTCTTGAGACGCACACTTTAAATAAGAAAAATGAAAGTACACCACAAACGTGTTACAGCCCAGCTTCAGCCCCCCCACCTATTAAAAAAAAAGCTCGAGTTGACCTTCACATCCTATGGGCAGCCATTGCCATTCTCCAGTTTGGTGGGGGAATGCAGCTATGCAGAAACATTCGCACGAGGACAACGTGTACTATTCCACACACTTCAGTCAGGAGGCGACGGATGATGCGAGAAAACGTCACATTTAAAAGCGCAAGTCTTGCGTTAAAGACAACGGTTAATAATACGAGAAATTCAGATTTTGTGTTTTGCCAATAGTCCCAGTGATGAACACTCACCATCCCGGGGCAACCTGTAGGCTGCTCTCCGCGCCAGAGGCCCACACCTCTGCCAAGCCGCTCTGCAGGAAAACATCGCTGCTCTCCGGGATACGGTGCGGGGGGATGAATGTAGCCGTTTCAGCAAGTGCTGGATGAATGAATGGCTGGTCTGGTCAAAAAACGTGTGCGAGGAGGAGGCGGAGGGCACACTTGCTTTCTGTTGCGCAATGTGGTTGTGCGGCGCTGTTGTATGAAGGGTGCTTAATGCCACAGAAAGAGGAAGGTGAGGAGTATGAGGAGTCATTCGGACCCCTGGAAGAGGACGTTCAACATATGAAAGTGGCTAAAAAGACGACGGACCCTCAATGATGTTACATTGTAAACAACCAATCCGTGTTTAAATTGACAGGAGAACTAGCAACGTTAGCAGCACCGCTAATGGCTAACGAACAAAGGTTCCGATCAGTTACATTATGATGCGTTCAAGCTTTGTTCAGTGAAAATTAGTATTGGCCAAAGGAAAATTATAACTTTATTAACATGTGTTCACATGTAACCTCGTAAAATGTAGTGCTGGTGAGAAACTTGAATACACATAGACGTTCGAAGATGTTTTCACAATAACATCGATAGATATTAGAGATGAATTATGAGCTGTTTACACTAGCTCTAAGCAGCTTATAATACATCATTAAAACTACTAATGACAAGATTTGTTTTTGTCAATAAAAGACCATTGTGTGTTTTCATAAAGAAAAAAAACAATCAAACAACAGAGGGATCTGTATCTGCCAATCTATGATCAATAATGATTGGCATTTAGTATCGGCAGCAAAAAAACAGGATCAGGCATATCTAAAAGTTATATTTGCTCCCTTGTTTCTTTTGTGCGGATCTGATCTCTGATCTGATCCGTGACTCTGATCTGTGATACGATCCGAACCATGAGTTTTATGATCCGTTGCACCACCAGAAATAAAGACAAGAAGACAATCTGACATAGATCAGTATGAAGGTGTACATTTCATGGAATTCGTCATCAATCCTCTTCAAAGCAGCATGTGGGGGTTACCATGTCCAAATAACTTTCTCTCACGACTACCACTGATCCTCTACACCACACGCACACCACATGCTCAAAACCTGTCTAAGATATATAAGATGATACTGGGAAATACCATAACAAAGTGTAGAAAGTTATACTCGTGCTATATCCACCTCTACAACTGCACTTCTCAACTGCTTTTTAAAAATCTCCCACCAAAGCGTGTCAACTTAAAGCAGTCCTCCCTGCTGCTGTTTCTTTCCATGGCATCGATCACCCTCCATACCTCATGGTGACTCTCATCAGCTCCACCCCTCTGACCTGGAAGAGTCATGTCACAAGAAGCACAGAAGGTCGAGGCCGCACACAAAATGACACTGTTATCATTTTTTTTCATGCTTGCTCATTCCTGTACTCAACTCTGCTTTTACAGGCTCTGTTTTTCATGCACAAGATAATGTTGCTGTGGTTTCTTCACATTTTACTTAAGTGTTGTCCTCTATGTTAGCTACTGTATGACCTTTTATAACTCCACACACTAATATTCACATGTCATTTGCTAAGAGAACAGTTTGGAGATAGTAGGCAATTGTGCTCTCTCTGTCTCTGTCTCTCTCTCTCTCTCTTACCATACCTGTTGTCTTGTGTAAGCCGAGAACGGCTGTGTTAGCAATTTCAAAAAATTTAAATATTAAATAGTGTAAATTTTGCTTCCACGAGCAGAGATATTCTGCGCGGAGTGATGTAAAAGCGCTCGCCAAAGTAATACACGTACACGGCTGTTTGATTTGCACGCGTGGGACCTCTACATACACGGATCTAATTTGTGCTCGCGGATTTTGACACTGATTTGCCTTCATAGGCTGCCTTCTTGTTTCGATGATAAAGGCTCGCTGTGTGACAGCACCAGTTATAAGTCGCGTGGCTAATGTTGAGGTGCGTTCACACCAAACGCGGCGCAAAGAAAATAAGATGGTATGAAATAAGACTTCAGGAGAACCCTGTGACGGGAGGTCGGTGACTCCATCATGGCATCCTGGATCAAGCAGCACTTGGTGGGTGGACAGCAGGACAGAGAGCAGGACTCCTGGTGGACTTCGTGTTTACATCATGATGCTTGGTGCTCAAACATGTTGAAAGTTGATGGACGATGTTTCCTTCATTTTGAATTATGTGGAGATATCGGCCATATTATCTGTTTTTGTTGCTGTTGACATTCCTCCTGATGCAAATTCCCCAACATGCGCAGGAATGCACTGCTGTGTTTGCTTAGTTATGTTTGTCATGTGTTTGTTGTGTTACAAATGGGATACAACTGCATCCCTGTGTTGCATAATGATAACAAATGATCCTTGAATCACTGCTCCTTCAGTATCAAGGAACAATCTGAACAGGCCCCCCCCCCGCTGCTGATTGCTGCTTCGCTTCCAAAAAGCCTTCAGAAGTGACATTAGAAATTAAAGCGAGGCAGCCCAGTATGGATGAGCAACAGTCGGTCTTGTTTGGCACTATTTTTCATCGCCGCTTAACTCACATAGCCGGTAGTATGTATTTGATCGTAACTGAGCAGCTTTGTTATCAATACCTAACCAAACATTAACCGGTAATGCTACTTCATAATATTCAGGAGCCAGCTCTCTCGATAATGTTTCCTGTTATTGTCAGAAGCTGGTGCTAATCCTCAAATTTGAACATGCCTCTATAAATCTGGGCCTTTAGAGCGGTACTTGTTACCATGTTCATAAATTAACTAAATCAGTCCAGCCAGTTATAATCGGAGCCATGAAACAGTTGATTTGGTTCTAATTTCAGTCTTGCCAGCTATAATATGTTGGTCATGTATCACGATGTAGCTAACTTGAGTTGAGCTAAATGCAGTTGCTAACTGAGCCGTGATCTGTTTGGAGACCTTGACCGCAGTCATCTGTGTGTGCATGCTGGAATGTACTCCCGATCTCTGGCAAACATAAGTAATAAAGTACGATTGCCAGCTAGCTGTCAATCAATCTGCAGTTGCCCTGACAACAGTTCCAGACTCTTAAAAAAAAAAAGAAAATCATGACTTCTGTCAAATCGTCAACATTGTAATTTGAATAACTCCACGTACAAAGAATGAGGTCCTGTCCAACAAAACATATTATGTATATTATTAATAAAACAACCACAGCAACTGTGAATGTATGCGGACAAAATGAACATGACTCACGTATATTTCACATGTTCGATTTTTTTATTTTACACAGAATTTAGAGCAGTGGAAACAGAAAGAAGCAGACAAACAGGTGCATCCCATAGACAGGACCTGACGACCCCTAAACAGGACAAGAAATGACAAGAGTATCATGTTTAAATGTGTTCATCTATTTATAGAATATACATCTTCACACTGGATGGCAGAATACCAATAACGCTATATGGCATCACATCATATATAGGCATAATGGTATACTGTACGTTGATTATAGTAACATCTAAACAAACTAAACACTCACATACCAGCGTGCTGGGTTACTCCAGGCCATTCCTCACTTTGTACTCGTGTACATCCGCACTGTGCTGCTTGAAGAGCTGCGGGTGGAAGACAGACACCACAAGTCGTTTAATGGCACCAAGTGGTTATATTAGAACACTCTTCATATTCAACTACATTACATAATCTATCGCCATCTGGAATTAAATAAAAGGAAATCTTAACAATATAAGAAAACCAATCTTCACTATAGGACTTCTCTTTTAAACTACATTAATCAAATCAAGGAATGCTCCTTTTACGATGAGAATATCACACCATATGCCATGAGGAAATATTTCATTGTTCTGCTTAGAAATAAGCAAACTGTTTTTTTTGTCCTGAGCCTACGCTTCACTGAAAATCCAAAATGTGACATACGTTTTTTATTTTTTTTAAAAATAAAACATTGCTGCCCTCTCCTGTCCCTTTGAGGTACAATAAATGCTGAATAGTTGACCTGATACAATCTGCTGCATGATTCAGAAATAAAAGTATTTCATCTTGCCAAAAGACATGCAGGCCTATACATTTCTGAATAGGTCAGTTTGGTCTCCTTTCAATGGGACAGACATGAACTCAATGGGCTGAAAGAACCCCTTGTGTGAATTAAACACAGAACTCTGACAACAACAAATGATCCATTTTTAGAGATGATAATATGATGTGTTCATTTACCAGGCCCCAAAGGAGAGCAGATGTTCCAAAGGCAAGGCCCACTCTCAACCAGTTGGGGTTACCACTGTCAGGCTTGGAGCTTGTGAATACAGACCTGGATCCAACTGCAAGAAAAGAGAAAACAGCACAACATCATAAACAAGCACACTGACTGGACTTGAAACAGACATGAAGGTTCGCATCAATACCATGGTTACAGGAATGGACCATTGCAAACATAGAAGTAATTACTTGACAGCATGTATTTGAATTTGTTTTTACAAGAAGCAGGAGAGAGAGGAAAGAAATCGCACAAATCCTGATAGAAGTTTGGCGTGAATACCTCTTCATACATGAGCGAAAGTTATAACGTGGATACAGATTGGATTACAATCATTCCTGTTAACTAGACCAAACATAATAATAATACATTCGCAACAGCTGGGTAAACAATTTTGAAATCACTAACGTTAAGCTAAAAAACACTCTTATAATGCGTAACTTAATGGGGGAGAAACCCGCCTGTGTGTGACTGCAGTGCTTACATGAAGCTAAGCTAAGGTCAGGCTTCAACATACACATACGTCACAACGTTCACGCTGTGAACAGCGAGACAAAAAAACGTTATTCAAAATCATATCAGTGAAAGAATTACGATTATGTCCTAATCTTACTTTTGCCGACGAAAGCAGCTCCAGAGAATATCCTGTTGAAAGTCATTTTAGCTTCAGAGCAGCTTCCTTCATGCGATCTGCCACTCCGCAATCGATTAAACGTCCTGGAAGACTTGAGTAGCTGATCACCGATAAATCGCTAGGACACTTATGAGAAAAACTAACAAACTAATAGCATTTGAAATTTTAAACTCAACAAATGTCTGGATTTTACTATTGTAAAGCGATTGCATCTCGATTGACGTTACCCAGTTTTGGAATTTGGTTTGCAACTTTCGATACATCCACAGTGCACTGGACACAGTAGGCTACTACTGCCACATTCAACCTGCTACCATAGGACATGTTTTATTTTTTAATATAACCAGATACACGTGATTAAATGTAAAGTTAAACATGTTATTCTTGTCCAAAGGCCATTAAGTGACACACAGCCACATACAGCCCCGCTTGTCCGTATTTGACACGCAGACTCAGAGCAGTCTGACCCGGAGGAGAAGCACATCGGCCATTTTGCTCGGAAGGGGGCCTCGTCTTCAACACGTGAGACGTTGGAGACTGACACAGCCCAGGATATCTGAACCCAAAGAGGATACTATTGATGTGACTCGACAGAGGCGTAGGAAGCCAGCACAATGCCCACAATCACTCTACCGCCGAAGGAGAATGCTCTCTTCAAGAGAATATTGGTAGGCTAAATGCCTGAGAAAGCGTTAGCTTGCTGGCTAATGCTAGTTTGCCAAGTAGCCGTCAGTTGTAGCAGTCAGAGCAAGTAGCTAGGAAGTCGCTACTGAATTAACCCAAATATTTCAGTACACCAAACGCATTGTGCTGTTCACGTCTCTGTTATTAACGAGTGGTTGTAACAATGAAACTAAGGAAACAGCAATTACTTGGCTAACAACCAGTCGTGTGGTGTCGTAGCTCTGCCATTGGCCTTAAAACACAAGTAAAGTACAACAGTAACAGAGCTGCTCGGCATGTACAGCAATACACAGTTTAGCGTTAAGTTAGGAGGGTAGTTGAGGGGTTAGTTTAACGTTTTTTAAAACATATTCGTCTACAGTGTCAACGTTTTTAATCAACATAGTTCTCTCAATTGCTGTTCATTCATCGCTACAACAGTCCCGCTGACTGGACTATTTCCGCTGGTTTTCTGGAACACAGTGGTTTGCATTCAGCACTTACAACACTGTACATGTATTTGTGCACTCGAAGCCGACTGTCTTGAGGATCAGTGCAGCAGAGCGTTGCGGTCTGTTGTCCCTCAGACGCCCGGTGTGAAGTTTGCTCTGTCTGTCTGTTGCAGAGATGCTACGAACACAAGCAGTACAGAAACGGCCTGAAGTTCTGCAAGCAGATCCTGAACAACCCGAAGTTTGCTGAACATGGAGGTAAGACACAGACTAATGACGTACAGTGGAATGGATCACTGTGTAATTTCTGTTTCTGCACGTTCACACAACCTCCCTTCTCCTCTTGACAGTTGCACTACATTTAAATAAATGTGGATTGAGGTGAAAAAGCCAGTCATCAAAAAACAATAGGTGTCCTAGCAACTTAAAGTAAGAACAAAA
Organism: Anarrhichthys ocellatus; assembly: GCF_004355925.1. NCBI lineage: Eukaryota > Metazoa > Chordata > Actinopteri > Perciformes > Anarhichadidae > Anarrhichthys > Anarrhichthys ocellatus. The sequence goes on from NW_022280327.1 coordinate 21,108, forward strand.
GTGTGTGTGTGTGTGTGTGTGTGTGTGTGTGTGTGTGTGTGTGTGTGTACGTGTACACATGCGTCAGCTGTGGGTCAGAGGTAGAACAGGTCTACCTCTGCTCTGAATATTAGCGGTTCGATTCCCGGCTCCTTCATGTCAAAGGACCTGTGCTGTCGGTGTGTGAGTGACTAGAACTGCTGAGCAGGTGGCACCTTGTATGGCAGCCTCTGCCATCGGTGTGTGGATGTGTGTGTGATAATGTTGACATATAGTGTTAAAGCGCTCTGAGCTGTCAGAAGACTTGAGAGAGACAATACAAGTACATGTCCATTTAACGTTGACCATTGATGGCAAACAAATTGGTACAATAAAGCAAAACATTGATACAGCGGTCTTTTTAGAGTTTGATTGTAGATTGTTTTAGGCAGATACAAGTACATATTGATATTTCTGTAACATAACAAACTGACATCCCTTAATTTAGCTTTTTTAAAGAATTTTGACCAATATTTATATGTGCTGAGTGGATCATTTCTCAGTCCTCTCTGATGGATAAACTGTAATAGCATGGCTGTTTCAGTGTGTTGTTACTTATCAGCTGATGTGTGCAGTGATACTGATCATTGTAATGTAAGTTATGCTGTGTTCTATTGGGAGTTTTTAGCGGTTAAGTAGCAGGATTTCTAATAGTGTACCTGTTCTGCGGTTGTATTGTTTTCTCAACAGTGCCTCATACTTTTTTTCACACTTTATTTTTTCGGCTTTTCACCAGACAGACAGACAGACAACACATATACAAAAACATAAAAATAAATTTAAAAAAAAAAAAAAAAAAAAGGGGATCTGGATTGCTCCGTCTCTTCAAAAGTATGATAACTCCTGTGAAATATTCAGGTTGTGTTATCGTTGACATGTAAACATCGTCCATTTCTCCCACTTCTCACGACATCGCTCCACTTGAGCTCTTATTCTATGAGTTAATAGTTCCATATCATACATTTCAGTCACAATTTTCAGCCATCCATCTTGTGATGGTGGTTCTGCCTTGTGCCATCTCTTCGTGATAGCCTTCTTACAAGCTGCTAGCAAGATCTTCAGTAAAACCTGTCTTCTCTTAACACAGTGTCTGCTGTCAGATTACCCAAGTAGAGAAACATACATGACTTTGGTATATCATAGCCCAGAATTGGACTATAACCATATGGACATTTCCCCAAAACTGTACAATTTCCGGACATAGCCAAAATACATGGGAGTGGTTTACATTTACTGCCCCACATTTCCTCCAACATGGCTGGACAATAGACAGACATTTATTTGTAATTTGGGGATTAATAAAGAATCTGATTACATTCTTCCAACAATGTTCTCTCCAAATACACGAGGATGTTGAAGACTGTTGTGTCCTCCAGATATTCAACCATTCATCCTCTGTAATATTCACACCAAGTTCTTGTTCCCATTTCAGTTTTACATAAAAAGTTGTATTTTCTAATTTTTTCCGTCAGATGTTGATATATAGTCAATATGATTCTATACTTGTAAACTCCTATTATGGTTCTAATTATTCCATTTTTATCCAAGTTAATTTTGTGCTTTATTTCTCTGTCGAAAAAGTCCCTTAATTGCAGATATCTGAAGTGGTCCTGGTTATTTAGTGAGTATTTGTCTTTCAGCTCCTGGAAACTCACAACGCTCCCGTCTTTAATGACTGTGCATATTGCTGTTATTCCTGAAATCCATTGTTTGAACCTCAGATCGAGAGTACCCGGGATAAAATGTCTATCATAGGCTATCCATCGTAGAAGCCTGAGCTCTTCTTCTAATCTGTATTTTCTTATCAGTTTAAACCACATCTCTAATGTAAATCGGGTGACAACATCCATCTGGTCAAGAAAATCCTTTGCTATATTTCTGTCTCCGATAAGGCTTTGAATTTCCCTTCCTTCTATATATCGTTCTAGGTTTTTCCATTTAGCTTCATAGTCATTGGTACACCAATAAATTACTGGTCTAATTTGAGCTGCATGAAAATATACCCTAAGATTTGGTAATGACATGCCCCCTTTATCTTTTCCAATCTGTAATGTTTCGTATTTAACTCTTGGCCTTTGACCTTTCCATATAAACCTTGAGATAACTTTATCCCAGGTTCGAAATTGTTTTTCAGGGATCTCGATTGGTAGTGACTGAAAGAGATAGAGGAGTCTTGGAAGTATGCTCATTTTTATAGTGTCTATCCGTGAACTGAAATCTAGTGGAAGAACAGCCCACCTCCAAATCATTTCTAATGTCCTGATCCACTTTATTATAGTTGGCTTTATATAGGTCATCAATACTTTTTGTTATAGTAACCCCAAGATATGTCATTCTTTTAGAACTCCAATTTAAGTTAAGTGTTCGTTGTATAGTTTCGGTTGGTTTGTAGTTCAGTGTTAAAATCTCTGTTTTTGACAAGTTCAATTTATATCCAGAGTAAGAGCCAAACGTCTCAAGTTGGTTGATTAATATAGGGAGGCATGTGTCAGGGTCCTCTAAATAGCAGATCACGTAATCTGCAAAAAGGCCAATGACATGTTCTTCGTTTCCGACCTTTATCCCTTTAAGGTCTTTATTCTGCCTAATTGCTTGTGCCAGAGGTTCTGTAAAAATTGCAAATAGAGTCGGTGAAAGACAACATCCCTGCCTGGTAGACCGTTCTAATGCAATACTATCAGTCAGACTGCCATTTATTTTTATCCTTGCTTTTGGGTTTTGGTAAAGTGTTTTAACACATTGAATAGCTTTTTCATTTAGTCAAAATTTCTCAAGTACCTGATACAGAAATGTCCAGTTTACACTGTCAAATGCCTTTTCTGTGTCAAGACTTATTAGGGCTGCATTGATATTTTTATGGTTAATATGTTCAATTATATGTAGGGTTCTCCTTATGTTATCTTGGGTTTGGCGCCCCTTGATGAAGCCCGTCTGGTCTTCATCTATAATATCATTCATAAAGTGCTCATACATTTTTGCAATAATCGAGGTATATAATTTATAGTCTATATTAAGAATTGATATAGTTCTGTAACCAGAGCAGGTATCACTGTTCTTTCCCTTAGGAATCACTGTTATTACAGCCTCCTTCCAGGATGGTGGGACTTCACTATGTGCCTCATACTTTATTACTCACGCCTGTTCCATTTATCTGGCAAGCTAGCTTCTTAAATACTGTAAAGTAAACCGCGATGTTAATAAACCTGTAAACATTCCTTTGTGTAGTCAGTAGCTGTGTTCCCATTGACATTTTTCATACAAAAAAAAAGTTGTTATGCTTACTTGAGGTGTTTTTTTTCCATTTGTGGAAAAAGACTCGATGGATTAAATGGATTATGGAAACGCCGAATATATTCTGACGTAGTGAACATTTACCTCTTATGACTGATTGTTTCCGGTTCAAAAACCTACTTCTTCCACTCTGTTTACTGGCAGATTACGGCCATGTGTAAAGCATAGCCTAAGGCAGCCAACTACTGACCAAACCGTGCTGATGCACCTGATTTGCATTTCCTGTTTTTACAGCATTTCAAAAGTTCGCCTAAAATTCGCTTTAATAATTCGCTTCTTCAATTTAACGGAACACGGCTAGTGTCACTCTTGACAAGTCATGTCCCCGGATGTCTCACCCCTCTCCCTCCCACCCCTGCTTTGTGCTCCAGAGACGCTGGCCATGAAGGGTTTAACCCTCAACTGTGTGGGCAAGAAGGAGGACGCCTATGAGCTGGTGAGACGAGGCCTTCGCAACGACCTCAAGAGCCACGTCTGTATCCTTACATCAGCCCCTCAGGACAGCCGGGTTTCATTCAAATTCAGTTAAGCACCACAGCAGCTGCATTCGCCCCGAAAGACCTTGTACTTGCTCTTTAACGTCATTTCTGCTTCTGTAAAACACTCTGTGAATTCTTCCAGACATTTGATTTAGTTTGTGTGTGTTTACATTTTCAAGCACATGTGAAAACCTGCATAGTGTGTGTGTGTGTGTGTGTGTGTGTGTGTGTTTTTATTTCCTGAACTCGCTCCTCCAGGCTGGCATGTGTACGGCCTGCTGCAGCGCTCTGATAAAAAGTACGACGAGGCCATCAAATGTTACCGCAACGCTCTGAAGTGGGACAAGGACAACCTGCAGATCCTGAGAGACCTCTCCCTGCTGCAGATCCAGATGAGGGACCTGGAGGGATACAGGGTGAGTGTGGCAGAGGGAGGAGGACATGTGTAGGAAATAGAAACTGTTGAGATGAAACGCCTGAATGGATGAAGGGGGTTGGAGGCGGGAGGTTGTGCAGGGTCATACTGTCACCCACGGTCCTGCATGAGGGGGGAAATGAAGATGTCAATGTTGGACGGGATTATAAAACCTACATTTTCTTGCCTTCACTTTGCTGTGCTATGACAGGAGACCCGGTACCAGCTGCTGCAGCTCCGTCCGGCCCAGCGGGCCTCGTGGATTGGATACGCTGTAGCATATCACCTGTTGGAGGACTTTGAGATGGCCGCCAAGATCGTTGAGGAGTTCCGCAAAACGCAACAGGTAGGCCAGAGCTATAGACGACTCAATAGAACCATACACGTTTCTGAACGTTCTACGTGTTTAATAGACCCACTCTAACAACACTACGTTAACATTATAGGGGTTGAGGCGGGGGAAAGGAGATATTCGCCGTGGTCCTCAGTAATTTGACTTATTGTTATAGAGAGCTCCAGGATATGAGCAGGCAAAGATACTGTGTGATTTATTTGAGTCAAAAATCATACTCTCTTTAGTCAACACACAACAAAACGTATATCAGGAATGAATAGGGAAATATGGCAAGAAGGTTTATGCCGGCTGAGGTGGAAAAAAGGAGTGAAATGCGATAAAGTTCAATGGAAATCATGACGTCCGTGAAATTGTAGACTTCAATGTCCATGGAAACTTGTGCTTCAGGGTCACCTTCTTCTTCTTCCTCTCTGGGTTTTGTGACTGGAGACTTGGTGCCACCTACTGTTGAATGAACCAACTCCTAATAATGGCTTTATGGTAGTGAATGGTGACAAGCATTTCTTGACATTTTCTAAATTGGGTTGAAACCAGCTCAGAAGAGGAACTATGTAGGTTGTTGTTTTCTATGACTCATGCAGTGTTTCCCATTCATTCCCGCCACAGCTTTGACTCTATTACAGTCTGCACAAACTGTATCGCACTCAAAGTGATTCATAAGCACATCATGAGCTGAAGACATAAGTCTAAAACAGCTTTATCGTAGTAGTACTATAGTAGTGGTGGTATAGAAATAGTAGGTTTGAATTCTTTGAACGACAAGTTGAAGTAAAATGTTACGACATGCTTTTTCTGCTGTCGGCTACTTTTGCATACGCCATTTTTAATAAACCAGTTATTTGTCTCTGAATTAGGACAGGGCAATATATCGATACTATACGGAGGCTACATATCGTCTCAGATTAGTAATAAAGGCATCAGTGTTGTCTTTTCCTGGTTTTACAGGCTGCATTACAGCAAAGTGATGTCATTTCCTACACTATCTTACAATATCGATATCAAGTGTTTTGGTTGGTAATTTAATAATTGGTAATATAACATCCTGATGTGTGATTGGATGGATTACAGAGTATTTATTTATACAATGTGCTTGTGACTGGCCCAGGATCACTTCTGTTGTGCGTCCCGTTATGTTGTCAAATGCCATTTAATGTTTGTGCATATTCCATCCATATTTCATAAATACGTAGTGACATGGATGTAACAGATGAGTTCGTAACATTTCTTGTCCTCCTGTGCGCCCGTCTCTCGTCGGCAAAGAGAGACATGTTGGAGAGCTTTGGCAGAGAGAACCTTTGAACGCTGTGACGTAGAATCAGCTGTTCAGCAGGACCCAAACTTCTTTCCGAAGGGGGAAAATGTCCATCTTCAAAAACTATCTGTATACGTATAGACAAGGCTCCGAGTCCTGGTTCAACTTCTCAAGTGTAGAAATGATCCTCTCTGTAGTGCCCACGAAAAACAGAATCCAACATTGGAACACAATAACTGTGTGTGTGTGTGTGTGTGTGTGTGTGTGTGTGTGTGTGTGTGTGTCCAGACGTCTCCAGACAAGGTGGACTACGAGTACAGTGAACTGCTGCTGTATCAGAACCAGGTCCTGAGGGAGGCCGGCCTGCACAAGGAGGCCCTCGAGCACCTCAACAACTATGAGAAACAGATCTGCGACAAACTGGCCGTGGAAGAAACGAGAGGTGGGTTGATGGCGACGGCGTCACTTTGTTGCTGTGTTAATGCAGAGGAGCTACAAAGGTTATGTCGGTTCTCCAGCTCTCTCTGGACAGAACGTGTGACTGAGCTAACACAATTGAGGTTGGCTAAGGAGCACTTTTTATATTTCAGTACCGCTTGATATTTTAGACTGAATAACTTGTGTAATGAAACCATTGTGCTTAGTTAATGTTGAAAGTGTGTTTGTGTGTGTGTGTGTAGGAGAGCTTCTGCTGAATCTGGAGAGGCCTGATGAGGCTTCTGAGGTCTACAGAAGTCTCCAGGAGAGGAACCCTGAGAACTGGGCCTACTACCAGGGCCTGGAAAAGGCCTTAAAGCCAGGTGAACACTACCCTCAGGCCCACACTGGTGCAGTCCATGCGATATGGTGGATTGACTATTGCTACTGTAGCTATTGAAGAGGGCTATACCAGAACCAAAATGATCTCAGAGTATACCCAGTTAAGGGCGTATCCATTAAGACTGTGAAAGTACCACTGATTCATGTGTATACTTGGTTTAATGCCTGAGCCCAATACACTGACTAAACATCCGAGACTATCACTTTGGTTGGCCACAATAACAGGGAGTAGAATTGCTTTAAGACACTGGAAACCAATCAATGTCATGACTTTAAATGAATGAGTGACGATATGAGAGGCTGACTGCTGTCTTTAAGAAGGTTTGGGGAGCATTCTTGGCCGTGACAGAAAGGCAGAGTGTGTGATGGATAGAGGATGGATATCATGTGCTAATGTGTACCTTTTTCTCTGTACGGGTTAAACATCAATATAAGAAAATACAAAGAAATGTAGTGATTTGACTTATAAAATGAGATTGGGCTGATGATTTGAATGATTGACTGTTCGGGGGGAAGCCCTGATGTGTGTCCAATGAGTCTTTGGAGCCTCAGATGTCTGTTGCTGTAAATCAGCTGTGGTTGGATAGTACTTCTCCTTACAGTGTGTGTGTGTTTTTCCAGGAAGTGTAGAGGATCGTCAGAAGATTTATGAGGACTCCTGGGTGAAGTTTCCTAAAGGCCTGGTTCTCCGAAGACTGCCTCTTAATTTCCTCACAGGTAAACACAGTACAGCCTGCAGCACCACCATGCTGTCCGTCTCAATCTCAATCTACTGTATGTCATGCTTAGTGAGCAAATGCCCACGATGATTCGGAATATAATATCCATATTGTGACACAAACTCTCTAGCCTGTTAGAGGCGAGCTATTCCATCAGCAGTCTCACAGGCAACACGATACGCCCACTTTACTAGACAACACTCCCCCTGAGATTAGTTCCAGGATGAACTACTTTTTTAACCCAACCCATCATCTTCTCTGAAACCTAGCCAAGTAGAATTTGTGCCTAAACCTAAAGAAAGTTTGGATTCTAAACCTTGCTGTGCCTCTATCTAGGGGAGTAGAAGCACACCATGACAGTAAGAGGCTGTTCCCTCCTCAATACAAGTATTTATTACTTAATAATTCAACTAAGTTTCAGCTAACAATGAACTGCAACAATATAATGTGGGATTAACGAATGCCAAAACAAGATCTATCTGACCAAAAGTACTGAATAAAATACACAAAAAACTCTTTTGCGAAATCTGGCTCCCCGGGATCCAGCAGAATCTGGAGAAAAGCGCATGAATGAAAATGTCAGTTCATCCCTCCAGCTTCCATGCTATTTCAAACCTCAGTACCTGTCCACCTACCGGTGTGCAGAGTTGGCTCATTTTATGTTCCAAACCCAAATATTACCATACGTGTTCTATGCTCACTGAGTCTAATCACAGGTTAAAAAGGTGTGGGATCAAACCATGTACACTACTGTCATCTTTCTCAATACAAGTCTCACGTTACTGTACCTCTACTGTGTGTTGTGCTGGGCAGGGGAGAAGTTTGGTGAATGTCTGGACAGCTACCTTAGGATGAACTTCAGTAAAGGCTGCCCCCCCGTCTTCACCACTCTCAAATCCCTCTACACCGACAGAGAAAAGGTACACATGGAGACATTTAAAATAACCTGTGTATGTATGTGTGTGTATATATATGTATATGTGTTCTTGACTTGTTTTCTTCCTATGCAGGTTGCAATCATTGAAGAATTAGTAGTTGGCTATGAAACCTGTTTGAAGGCCTGTCGAATATTTAGTGAAAATGGTGAGTGTGGCCTTTCTCTGGCCTCAATGTGTTTGTTTGATTTGGATTTCTCATACATGTGGAGGCTGAATTGCACACTGTGACTGTTGTAAAACGTGTGTGCAGATGATGGGAAGGAGGAGCCCCCTACCACCCTGTTGTGGGTCCAGTATTTCCTAGCACAGCACTTTGACTTCATAGACCAGCCGGGCCTCGCTCTGGAGTACATCAACACCGCCATCGACAGCACGCCCACGCTCATCGAGCTCTTCCTCATCAAGGCCAAGATCTACAAGGTGGAGTAGAAACTCTGCACATATGTATACGGTTCTTGACTTTGATGGAACTGGACTCTGAGATCTGTTGTGTATCATGAGCATTCACACTGTCCCTGTGTTTTGTCCTTGCAGCACACGGGCAACATAAAGGAAGCAGCTCGGTGGATGGATGAAGCTCAGGCCCTGGACACTGCTGACCGCTTCATTAACTCCAAGTGTGCCAAGTACATGCTGAAGGCTGGCCTCATCAAAGAAGCAGAGGAGATGTGCTCCAAGTTCACACGGGTGAGTCGGAAGAGAATGTGGCTGAAGTTATTTGTTGCCAGGTAGTTTTGATCTGCTCAATAAATCATATGTCCATCCACCACACAGATGAGTAGTATTGGTGCAGTGTTCTAGTTTGATGGTTATGTTGGGATCTCATTATATGGCTTCGACATGTGCTGTGGAACAAAGAGAGAGAGTCAGGCCTTGCCTTTTGCAAGCAAAGGTTTCATCGTGATTGTAGTTTGATGAGCACCAAACCCCCCCCAACTTTGAAGAAATTCACATTAGGGTGTGAGTTTCCTCCCCGAAATGCCACACTGCTCTCACTGGACGAGAGCAGGGATGCCGAGGCGGGACCTCCGGTAAGACGATCTTGCTCCCCCAAAAACTATGCATTCCTGAAGGTACCTGAAAGCAGCGCTGCAATCTAATTGGCCGAGACCCAAGACACCCTAGGACCCCTGTGGTTCAGCCACTGTTCTACAAAACTACCTGCAACCCCCACCTCAATGCTTTTTCCCTTCGACCTCCATCGAGCTAGGGAGCACACCAACATTGTTTCCCTTTTCAACCAAATCCCAGGTCTAACAGTTTAAATTCGCTGGCCGAATTCACCAAACTGTCTATTTTATCTTTGTTCTTATCCACGAAGCGAACCCTTTTATTCCTGCAGAAGTGAAGAAGCAAGACTTCTTCAGAAAGAGAGAGAGAGAACGTCCACTCTCCACCAAGCGCCTCGTTTGCTCTGGCCATAAGGACGCGAAAATCCCTTATCCAGACGACAGCGATTCTCTCCTACCGAGAGAACACCTCCCGCGGCCCGCAGCCGCGCTGCCTGTGCCCATCGAAGCTCAGAAGAACCCCCCCTCAATCACCACGATTGCATCGTACCGTAAGGCGAAATAGATTCTGGGCAGAGTTAGAGAGAGTTCATTTGTGTTTATTTTATCTCGTTTGTGTGCTTAAAGTACTGTTCATTTTTATAACGTGGTGTATGCTTTATGATCACCGACACTGGCGATCCCTGAAATTGCTAGTGTTGTGTAGAAGTAGCGTGTATTCCATGCTACTGTGATTCGTGTCGAGACAGCCGCAGTGAGGTCGAAGTTGCTTCTCATCAGTTCAGGAGGTCAAAACCGCCGGCTGAGACAGAGTCGCGGTTCTTGCTCCCCTGGCTGAGAGAGCAATCTTCCGTACTCCAGCGCAGCGCGAAGGATCTTAATCTTTTGTTTTATTTCATTTTGTTTTGTTCCTTTCCCTTCTCTTTTACTAATCCACGCACGCACACACACACACACACACACACACACACACACACACACAGCTTTGAGCTAATCTAGCTACGTGCTAAACGGCTATCGGCACGTATAGACGCCAGTCTCCTGTTGGCTATCCACCATTTTTGAGTCTCACGCATGAGAGACGTCACTACGTCCCAACTACGTCATACGTCGCTGAGCTGTTCCCTAGCTCCTCCCCCTTACGCACACATACACACACGCACACACACTTCCCCCCCCTCTTTTCAATCGTCTGTTGATTTTAGATAGCGTGCTCATGAATGTATAGTTGTTAGTTTAGATATTAGTTGACTAGATCATTAGTATTAGAACGTAATAAACTGTTATATTTTAAAGAGTAGCTGTCTGTGATTCCTTTGTGTATTGTGATAATAGCTGTATATGTGGTCTGTGCTCGAACTTAAACCTTCACTTTTACTCTGAATGTGTAATAGTATTCAGACTGTTGATATTGTGAGTGAACACTAATTATGAGACTTAGTTTTATCGTTTGGTTATTGGTCGCTGTTCGCAGGGTGGTGCCCCGTTATTATTAATAATCATTAATAATTGTTACTGACATTAATAATTCTATTGATGTCAAGAATTTAGTTTCTTAGATACTGATAACCCAAACACGCTCCTTTACGTTCCCAACATAATGGTGCCCCCTTTTTGAGGCTATGTTATTCCCAACATAATGGTGCCCCCTTTTTGAGGCTATGTTATTCCCAACATAATGGTGCCCCGTGTGAGGCCACGTTATACCAGCTTTATCACAGTGTATGTACATTAGTCCAGAATTGACTTTGATAATTTTTGAATAATTTAAATTTTCCAAAATTTTATTTTCTAAAATTAATTTTTTCAAAATTAAATTTTTCCTTTTTTCCGTTCCTTTTGAATTTGTAAGTTAAAATACTCGTTTAATTTCCTAAACAAACACACAGCTGTTGTGGTAAATTTTATCATTTAATTGTAACACAAACTCATTTTGTTTTCTTTGAGTCCTCATAAATCCAACACACAGCTGTCACCAGCCAGAAGTGCTAAGCCCACTTCAGTAGCATTCCAATTGCAAAGCAGTAGAGCAGTAGAAATTGTAAGTCACAGAACTAAGCATTTCACTGTATACCTCAAAACAGCAGTTAGCATATAGCAGTCGAACTTGTAAGTCACAGACTAGGCAGTTCACTGTGCACCCGTTAATAACCGTAACAGTCCCTTGCTCACATTAAGTAAATAACACCACTGGGTGTCGCCACTTACTAAAAGTAAAACGTGCAACCAGAAACCCAGGATAGGAGCATGAAGCTCAACATGAGTCGGACAACCCTGCATTACAAGATGCAGTTGCTGGTCCCCTCATTCGCTACCATGTTGTGCAGCAGGACACAACTGCCCTGCCACAAGAAGCCCGGGTCGCTCGAACAGAGCTGGACCAGCTGCAGAAGAGCTATTAAGCTCATCATGGTCCCCAAAGCGAAAGCCTCTAAAGTTTTAGAGAGTAACACCCTGAGTGTACAACTCCAGGCTGCTCAGAGAAGCACTAAGACCTGGCATGAAGAACCTCAGGGGGGTCAGGTAAGTATTGATGTCGCAATCCCCGACCCCATGATAGGCCTCCTCCCTGACATAGTCAGACAAGCCCCGCCCCAAAGGCTTGATGAGGCTCGACTGAGTGGACAAGCCACTACAGTCACCTTGAAGACCACTGCTTGGAGCTTAGCAGCGTCTAGTGGTGTAGTTCTTCATCACACCACCAGGGACAGCGACCGAGCACCCCAGTCTGCTTGTGTGCTTGATCCAGGTGTCTCACTCCCCACTTTGCATTTTGACAGGAGGATGCGGGGCTACTCCCAGGCCCAGAGTGGCATTAGTGGTTCCAAACCCACATCCACAGGTGAACAAAACGTCCCGTGTAGTCCATGCATGCACCTGAAACAGAGCCCCTCCCCCACCTGTCGAGAGGTTAGTCGTCCTCACCGCTATGTCGTCTTAAACGACTATGCTAATCCAGACCACTCTGATGATCCAGGCCCTCTCCGCGTGCAGGGTCTGCGTATCCGTCAGCTTGAGTCTCTTGCGAACGACATAGAACGCTTTGATCCAGAAAATCAAGAGTCATGGCATCAGAAGACATTTCACCCTAAAAAGAGAATTAGGTTCAAACGAAATCTTAAGTCCCAAACCCACTCCGTAAGAGCAAGTTTAGACCCAGAGATCAAGAGTCTTAGACACCAACGTGTGACGGAGGCGGTAAAGCACTTTACCACACTCCGGACACCGGTGGACGAGCCGATGCCACTAAACCTTGCCAGCCGTGGGCCAGTTTCAGACGGACAAGTCGCCGTCACCCAGGAACATAGACAACCGATGCCAATGCCCCACCCAGAGCCTGCTCCTGACTCTAGTCCACCCAATCTGCCTGCATGCTTACAACCGCCAAAATCTGCCACCCAAAACCATGTCTCAAACCAGAAGTCTTCCCTTTGTTCGCTGAAAAATGCTCAGAACAAAGACACATGACACTCTAACCTCTCTCTTGCAGTCAACCAGCCTGCAACTGAACAGGGGACACCCTGGGTACCCCAGAACAATTGGCCCCCAAGTTCACAACCTTGCGCGGTGAATAATAGTAGAGCAGATTTGACCACCCAGCAAGCACGAGATGCAGCCCTTCCAACCATTCGACAGCCGAAGTTGAAACCCACGCGAAAAGGGTCCCGACAACTACCGCTGCTCGAATCGGAAGAGCTGCGAGCTCGCCATTATGTACAACCAAACTGTAAAATGAAAAAGGGTTTTTTGGTACACACCTCTAGGGGACAGGAACCGGTCCGTTGGGCCATCCCAGCAGATCCAGGGGGGTGATAGGTAAATCCAAATCTAGAGTTAGGTAGACCATGACACAACCATCACACTAACCTACCTAACCACCTTTCCGTTTTGTTTTGTTTGTTTTCATTTCTCTGCTTTCATTTCGTTTTTGTTTTTCACATACTATGCTACAGTTCAGACGTTATCACAAGATCATGATGTAGCAATTGAGTGTATTAGAAATAATGCCTTGCTTACCTATGATTTGTGTATATGTTTAATGCAGTTTAGTTAGTCATCTGCCCAGATGCCGCCTTAGTGTCTGTCCAGACATCTTGAGCCTCTAGGAACTATGAACAATGAACACCGACTATTAAACCATCCCTTTCTTCCCACAACTACATGGACTGTTTAACCTTTTGTGCTCTCAGAACTACATGGACTGTATGACACCACATGGAAGCCCACGTCAGTCCTTGGTTTGCCCTAAAGACCGTGGCCAGCACCTCGCTCTTCAGGCCAAAGGGGGGATGTTGGGATCTGACTATATGGCTTCGACATGTGCTGTGGAACAAAGAGAGAGAGTCGGGCCTTGCCTTTTGCAAGCAAAGGTTTCATCCTGATTGTAGTTTGATGAGCACTAAACCCCCCCCAACTTTGAAGAAATTCACATTAGGGTGTGAGTTTCCTCCCCGAAATGCCACACTGCTCTCAGTGGACGAGAGCAGGGATGCCGAGGCGGGACCTCCGGTAAGACGATCTTGCTCCCCCAAAAACTATGCATCCCTGAAGGTACCTGACAGCAGCGCTGCAATCTAATTGGCCGAGAGCCAAGACACACTCAGCTCAACACACTCAGCTCAACTCAACTCAAATTCAGTTCTATGCAGGGAGTCAGTCAAAGGGAGATGCCGCGAGGCAGCGAACCAGCGAACCAGAGTCGGTATTCCAGAACAGAGGCAAGAAGAAACAGCACTCCAGGGTTTCAACCGTGGCGGCTACTGGCTGAGCCAGCTGAGCTGTTTTGTAGAACAGTGGTTCAGCCACTGTTCTACAAAACTACCTGCAACCCCCACCTCGATGCTTTTTCCCTTCGACCTCCGTCGAGCTAGGGAGCACACCAACGTTGTTTCCCTTTTCAACCAAATCCTAGGTCTAACAGTTTATATTCGCTGGCCGAATTCACCAAACTGTCTATTTTATCTTTGTCCTTATCCACGAAGCGAACCCTTTTATTCCTGCAGAAGTGAAGAAGCAAGACTTCTTCAGAAAGAGAGAGAGAGAACTTCCACTCTCCACCAAGCGCCTCGTTTGCTCTGGCCATAAGGACGCGAAAATCCCTTATCCAGACGACAGCGATTCTCTCCTACCGAGAGAACACCTCCCGCAGCCGCGCTGCCTGTGCCCATCGAAGCTCAGAAGAACCCCCCTCAATCACCACGATTGCATCGTACCGTAAGGCGAAATAGAGTCTGGGCAGAGTTAGAGAGAGTTCATTTGTGTTTATTTTATCTCGTTTGTGTGCTTAAAGTACTGCTCATTTTTATAACGTGGTGTATGCTTTATGATCAACAACACTTGCGATCCCTGAAATTGCTAGTGTTGTGTAGAAGTAGCGTGTATTCCATGCTACTGTGATTCGTGTCGAGACAGCTGCAGTGAGGTCGAAGTTGCTTCTCATCAGTTCAGGAGGTCAAAACCGCCGGCTAAGACAAAGAGTTGCGGTTCTTGCTCCCCTGGCTGAGAGAGCAATCTTCCGTACTCCAGCGCGGCGCGAAGGATCTTAATCTTTTGTTTTATTTCATTTTGTTTTGTTCCTTTCCCTTCTCTTTTACTAATACACACACACACACACACATAGCTTTGAGCTAATCTAGCTACGTGCTAAACGGCTACCGGCACGTATAGACGCCAGGTCTCCTGTTGGCTATCCGCCATTTTTGAGTCTCACGCATGAGAGACGTCACGACGTCATACGTCGCTGAGCTGTTCCCTCACTCCTCCCCCTTACGCACACATACACACACACACACAC